>NC_066618.1:199074175-199356766 GCF_025201925.1 Gopherus flavomarginatus
CAAATATCACCCTTGTTGGCCCTTTCCAAGCAAGTCTGCTAGAACAGCAAACTGAAAAGTAGGAAGACATTAACTGAAAACAAAGCTCAAAGCTGTGATGATTTAATAGATCAGGTCCTTAAGCTTATTTGAAAACTTATCTGATAGGAAATTAAAACTAAGTGAACAAAGCCACAAAGACATGTTAAGAAATTTTGCTATTCCCAAGTATGCCTTGAAAGCCACATTGAATGTAGACTTGTGTATGACTTTGAGGAGCAAGCCAATAGAATAGCTGTAGATTACCTGTATATATTAATAGAATACAAGTGGCTTGATAAATGCTAGAATGTGAATCATGAAAAGGTAGAGTGAAATCTAAAGTAAATAAAGAAGTGTTATTTACCCCTTCACATAACACAAGAACTAGGGCTCACCTGATGAAGTTAATAGGCAGCAGGTTTAAAACAAACAAAAGAAGTATAGTATTTCTTCACACAATGCAGTCAAACTGTAGAACTCAAGGCCGTGGGAAGGCCAAAAGTATAAATTAGTTCAAACAAGCATTAGATAAGTTCAGGGAGGACAGATCCATCAATAACTGTTAGCCAAGATGATCAGGGACAGAACCCCATGCTCTGAGTGTCCGTAAAACCCCAATTGCCAGAAGCATCTGGTAGTGACCACTGTCAGTGACAGGATACTGGGCTAGATGGACCATTGATCTGACCCCATATGGCTGTTCTTATGATCTTAACATAGATTACTTTCAGGATATGAGAAGCAATACATGCTGTTTGGCTGGAACACCGGGTTGTTAAATTAAAAGCAAACTAGAGAAGCACATAACTAGAATACAAATAGCCAGGAAGATATGACAAAAAGGATGAAAGTAGCTAGGTGACTGAATTCAACTAACTAGGGAGTGCAGGCTACCTTGGGAGAGAAAGACCATAGACTCTTTCTGATTGGATGGACTAGCATATAGAATGATACTGGAAGCAAAAGGCCAAAGCCTGAAGCCCATATCAGGCGACAGTGTTACTGATCACTATAGCAATTATGCCTGTATAAAAAAACATTTTAGATGCTGAACACAGATGTCAGAATCTGGCTCTACATGAAGTCGAGTAGGACCATAGATCAGTAATCAATGATGGGAATATTAATGTAGGCTCCAGGTCCTCAGCTGCAACTTGGGGCATTGGGTGCAAAGATAAATTGAGACTGCCTTTGGGCTTCCTCGATATTGGTGTGTTCTGGTCTCAGCTGCATATTTTTATGAGCAGAATTTAGTTAACTATTTTTTTAAAAATGTGCACCTATGTGTCTTCCAATTTATACCATGATGAGTTTATTAATATTAATTTTGGGGGTGAGACACTATAATTAAAATATAATAACTATAAAACTATAACTATCTAGTAGTCTTCTGATATCTATAAAAGCATTTATTGTTATGGAAATTAATGACTTGTAAATAATTCCCTTTTTCTCTTTCCAGCTAGAATTTCATTTCCATCATATAAAACCAGTTGTCAGCTCCTTGTATGAGAAAACGTTTATCAACATAAATAGTGGTTGTCAAATCAATACAGTCTCTAAGCTGGCTCGAACTGAATACCTGACTTTGAGTCATGAATGGAAAATGAGACAGGAAAATATTCATATTATTCTATCCTGGTTTTCTCAATTGAGATGAAGTTGTCTTCACCCTCATAATACCCAATTAACAAGGTTCTAATGTGCATGGAATGCAGAGCCTTATGTGGTGAAATCAATTGCCCCTACCAACGTAGGGCCAGGATTGCCATTCAGCCAGTCCTCCACATGTCCGCTGCTCCACCTTAGAATGGGAGAAATGGCTGCAGCCTCTTTGCACCATTCAATCATTAAATTGGCTCTTGTGCAAAGAGCCAGCATAGTGCAACACACTGCTTTAGCCTCATTTAAACCCCATTTCAGTGGCTTACTCACAGTGTGTTGGGATCATCAGATGCATTTTACATGGTCTGCTCTTCCATCCTATATGTGATGAGCATGGAGACTGGAGGGTGTAATAGGAATGCAGCTGCTCCATCCTACTTCATGCATTGCTAATGTAGGCCTTTGATGGTGTGAAAAAGCTTTCTGCTGGCTGTCTTTTAGCAAATGAAGCTAATAGTAGCTGCAGTGCTTAGTGTCTCTGCAAATCAGACCATTCACATTGAAATTTGGCACCTAAGATTGAAAATATTAGCCCGTTCTGCATATAAATTAGTATTGCCAATAGGAATGTGGCTAACTTTTAACTTTTAAAGCATCTTAGCCCAAATTCACCTCTGTGCAACTCTATATTGATTTTAATTATTTTATTTGGTTATTCATTTGACTTCAATATAAAGGTAAGAATCCTGGCATTTCAATACAAAGTGTAATACTAATCAACATAAGAGTAGAATATCTTCTTATGTTTACTGATTCACATGAAAGAAGTAATGCAATCTCCTCCCAGACTTTTTCCCCCAGAATACCAATGTTACTAACATTTTTTTTTGAAGTCTATTGTTTTCTTTGCTAAGACGCTTCCATCTTTGAATATTTAATCAATTAAAATCCAGGTATATGTGGGAGATTTTCAAAACAGGCATGATCAGGAGTTAGATGCTCAACTTACATTGACTTTCAGTGTGAGCTGGGTTAACTGCCCCTTGTGCCTTTGAAAATCCTCTCTCTCATATCTCTATAGTAATATAAAATATAACACACCTAAACACTGTACTAAAACAACATTGGGTTTCAAAGTCAAGCATTGAAAAGTTAGAAAAAATAAACAGGATTAAGCTGCATGAGCAGTTTTAATTTTGCCCTGTAGCACATACGCATTATGATACAGTCTTTAATTACATGACCACATGCTATTTTTTTCCCCACAGGATCCTGACCTCACTCTAGTGTGCTATAATAGTCATAGACTCTTTTGCCCCTCTTCCACTCATCTCTGACCTCTTCTTCTCCTGTCCCTGTCCTGTTTCTTCCCATCTCAGTTGTGCTTCCTTGTCCAAGTCCAATTTTCTTCATTTTACCAGTCTCCGTCTCCCACCCTTTGAGCTCCTCATCCCAGGATCAGTCTCTCTTCCTCTGCTCCCCACCCCAGTCTCCTCATCCCAGTCTCCTGAGCTATAATATTAGATAAATTCTTTTGATGGGATAACACCAACTTAAAAATCTAGTATGTAGTAAACAAAGTAGTTTGAAGTACTATGCCTGGCCTGGAATCCCTTTGTCAATTTTTTGTGTTTTTACAAAGATTCATCCTAGCTCTTTAAATGCTTTTGTTTCTTCTGTTTCTGTGTGAAAGACCCATAGAAACTGGGGAAACAGAGTATGGCTATGTCTACATGACAGCATGTTTAGAGTACAGGCACTCAAGGCCGACAAGAGGGTGGGGGAAGCCAGTACAAAATACTGGGGTCCGGCGATCCAGAAGGGGGCCCAGGCCCGGATTCATCGGCCCTGTTTAGCTGGTCTGCCCTTGCTGGGGGGCTTGAAGAATGTTTTTCACCGGGTCCCGAACCAGCTCTCAGCGGCCCTGAAGGCACTGGATGTGTACCTACATGGCACAGTGAAAGAGAGGGTGTATAGACACTTGTCAATGCTATGTGCAGCAGAGGGGAAAGGCTGTGGCAGTGGGAGGCAATGGGAAAAGGCAGAGAGCTGCCAGAGCTTTTTCCTGCTGCCGGAGACTTTCTCCTCTTCCTTCCCACTGTCGGAGAGTTTCTCCTCTGCCTCCCCACTGCCAGAGCCTTTCACTGCAGTGGGGAAAGATTGTGGCAGCAGGTAGTCAGCAAGACACTACTCTGATAAAAATAACAGTGTAGATGTGGGAGGCAGTGCTTGGGCATGTAGAGAGCCATGTAAGGTATATATGCTGGGGGTTCAGATGCATAGGGTACTTACTTAAACTATGTCTCACCATCTATGCTGTTATTTAATCCCATACTAGCTGAGAGTGCAGTCTCTGTATGCTACACCCCACCATCAGTGTAGACATAGGCCATGTCTACATCTAAAATTTTGCAGCGCTGGTTGTTACAGCTGTATTAGTACAGCTGTATAGGGCCAGCGCTGCAGAGTGGCCACACTTACAGCAACCAGCGCTGCAAGTGGTGTTAGATGTGGCCACACTGCAGCGCTGTTGGGCGGCTTCAAGGGGGGTTCGGGGAACGCGAGAGCAAACCGGGAAAGGAGACCAGCTTCGCCGCGGTTTGCTCTCGCGTTCCCCGAACCACCCAGCAAACCGCAGGGAAGGAGACCTGCTTGCTCGGGGTTCGGGGAACGCGAGAGCAAACCGGGGAAGGAGACCAGCTTCGCCGCGGTTTGCTCTCGCGTTCCCGGAACCACCCAGCAAACCGCAGGGAAGGAGACCTGCTTGCTCCGGGGTTCGGGGAACGCGAGAGCAAACCGGGGAAGGAGACCAGCTTCGCCGCGGTTTGCTCTCGCTTTCCCCGAACCACCCTGCAAACCGCAGGGAAGGAGACCTGCTTGCTCGGGGTTCGGGGAACGCGAGAGCAAGCCGGGGAAGGAGACCAGCTTCGCTGCGGTTTGCTCTCGCTTTCCCCGAACCACCCTGCAAACCGCAGGGAAGGAGACCTGCTTGCTCGGGGTTCGGGGAACGCGAGAGCAAGCCGGGGAAGGAGACCAGCTTGATTACCAGAGGCTTCCTCAGGTATGCTGGGATACCTGCTTATTCCACGGAGGTCAAGAAAAGCACTGGTAAGTGTCTATACTTGATTACCAGCGCTGGATCACCAGCGCTGGATCCTCTACACCAGAGACAAAACGGGAGTACGGCCAGCGCTGCAAACAGGGAGTTGCAGCGCTGGTGGTGCCCTGCAGATGTGTACACCTCCTAAGTTGCAGCGCTGTAACTCCCTCACCAGCGTTTATGTGGGTAGGAAAAACTGAAACAGACTATACAAAGTGCTGCCAAGTGCATACATTTAAAAAGAAAAGATATGTTTTTCCTCTCATCTCTTTGGTCTTCTTAGAACAATATCAGATAAAAAAATCATACAGAAAGTGTGATTTTTAAATTGATAGTATCCTTTTAAGTGGCATCACTACTGGTACTCTTATATTTATGGTTGTGGCAATCTCTTTTCTTTCTTCTTTTCTTTATGCAGCAGCTTCCTGACTGCCTGCTGTGAGTCTCCAAGTAGTTTGTCCTGATAAATGTTAAATCTATAATATTTCTGCAAAAGTATATTTTATGATTTTTTTTCCATGTAATTGGAGTTCAGTATAAAAATTTGCCAAACCAGATCTGACCATTAGTTGTCATACCCAGGATCCTGCCTGCAGCAGTTGCAGACCCTAGGGGCTTCAGAAGAAGGTAACCTCCCTGCTGCCTATGGTGTATTGAAGCAAAGGTGCAATTCTATATGTGGGAAAGGGGAAAAATCCCTTTCCAATGCATTTATGAATCATTTCATGCCCTGGAGTCTGAAATGGCTTTATAGTTTCTATAACTACAAACATTATTATTAAGGATAAAATTATTCAACCCCTTTAGAAAAGAAACCAAAACCAGCTACAATATGTGCAGTGGGGATAAGGGTCATTAATGACGGGAAGTCTTCATTTAATCAAGTTAACAAATTTCTCCAGCTGCTGAGTATCAAGCGGAAGGGGGAAAATTCTCAATCAATCCATGTGCCTATATACAAATTACTTTGCTGCATTCCATTCAATTAGAGCCTTGGTATTTCTTCAGCACATTAACCTATACCTGTAGCTGTGCTTAGTATGTAAGTGAACTCGGTGTTCTCACCATTTGCCCTTTTGCATGACATTTATTGGTCTAATTTTCTTACTCAGCTATAATGATCAAAAGATTTATGTTGCTCCGAAACAGCATTTGGCTTGTTCTGAGAACACCAAGCTTTTCACATATTGGAGTGCATGACAGTTACTGGGTATGATTAATGCATGAATGGAAGGGATATGTGTGTATGTATGCAATAATATGGATTCTGTCAATATTGCTGCATTTTCTAATGAGCAGTGCATAATATTAAGCACTGCTGGATTCAGTTCTGCTTGTCACTGATGAATACCAATCTGCTCTCTCTCTACTTAGATGATGATGAAAATGTATTGTATGTGGTCAGCCTTAGCACTTAGTGGGTGTCCATCACCAGTAATGAGCAGCCATCATTTCACTTCTATATAACCAGATTTATTTGCTATGCTCACAAGCCCTCAGAAATAGATTGGCCCTCTTTATTAATGTATACTGCCCTATATGACTATACTTTAAGCTTATATACCAATATTGTCTTGTCTACTTTTCTCCATTTAGTCAAGGTTGTGGGGTTATCTTGCAGTCATTGCATCTTTGAAAAGAAATATGGTATTCAATCATCAAACTTGATTAACTATTCATTGCTGCTTTAAAAAGGGAACTGTGACCCCCCCCCCAGCTTAATGTTGATCCATTCTCCATGCACAGTAATTATTCAGTGAAGTGGTTATCTTGGGGGCCTTGCTTCAATGAAGAGCTATTTTAATTTGGAAGGAATAACATTCCCCTAAATAATATGTGGGAAAGGATTAGGAGGAGTCAAATATATTCCCGTCATGCCAGACCAACCAGGATAAATAGTAGCAATGCTGTCTCTAGTTGAATGCTAGCCAGAACTGCCCTAGTAATAGTATAAGTAAATGCTTATTAATCATAGTAAAAGAATTAATCATTAATGGTTTCAGTCATACTAAGTTACTGGTTTTAAAATATATTTACATTTCTTTGAAAAATATAGAGCTGTCTGAATTTCATAATGTAAAAGAAATATCAGATGTTCTTATGTCCTTTTTCTTAAGATTCTAGTCTTTCTATGTCAAGTTGAATCAATAGAAAATTGGCTTTAATAATGTTAATTCAGTTAGCAACTCAAAATTTGTTTGCAGATTAGTGGTTATTGCTCTTTTGATAACTTTTATATGTGACAAAGAATTACATACAGTTTGTACATTTCCTCCAAGATTCCTTGTAGTTCTCACTATAGTAAAGGCTTCAGAATAACTTTATATAACCTGTTGCTTTCCCATACTTATAATTTTATAAAATCTTATGGGTGGACATTTTTCACAAGGGCTGGTCAAAAAAATTTTACATTTGAAATTTTGATGGAAAATTTTCATTGAAATGTTTAATTTCTATGAAAAAGGAGTACAAATTATGTTATGAAACTATTTGCAAAAATCTTGCCTCATCTTCCAACCAGCTATATACATGGTTGAAAAAATTCAAAATTATGCAATTTCAATTGGAAATTTGAAAACAAAGGGGGTAGACATTTTTTCCAAAACAATTGTTGATTTTAGAGCTATTGTTTGAGCCACTTCTATTTGCCATGTTTCAGCTCTGCAAGATGGTGATTTTATACTTTTATTTCATGAAAGTTTCAGCAAAATTACCCATCATCTTTGATTTATATAGGAATAGGAAAACATTACACTTTTCTTTATAATACAGATTGAAAATCTGTTTGTAAAATGGACCTTTGTCCTGTGGGAAGTTTTACCTTTTCCAAATTAGAGAAAATTCAGAATCAGAATGGAAAGTTAAAATATGAAAAACTTTCACTGAACGAAAATTGTGAAAGGTTTTGAGTCAGGAATGTTGAAAAAAATGTTCAACATTGTTGACTGAAACAAAATGAACATTTTGAATCAACATTTTAACATGAAATGCTATTTCATTTCAGTTTTTTTCTGAAAAATCCAAATGAAATCACATTTTATGTAGAAAATAAATTAAAATTTTTCATTTCATTTTGAAGTGTCAGTTTGAAACAAATAAGAAGAACAGGTTTCTCAGGCAGGCCTAGGGACTGTTCTTAATGCAAATTGCACAGGACAGACTGAAATTTGGAATTTTCAAAAGTGCTCACTGTTGGCCTAAGTCTGCTCTGATTGAAGTGCCTTTGAATTCTTGTGCCCTCCCCTAAAAGTTTAATTGAAACACACACAGAAAATCCCTCAAAATCATTGCAAAAATCTTGCCTTATTACTGAAGACAAGAGAAAATCACAGGGGAAAAAATCAAGGGAAAAGCTCTTTGTAATTTTTCTTACTTTGTAAATATTCTGAACATTCTAAGATTTCTTTCTGTGCTTCCAACTGTGCCCCACTAGAGCAGAAATAGCTGCAACAAAGCAAAGGCCACAACTTGATATGTAATGCCTTGCTGAGTGGTACAAAAGTTTACAGTGGCATGATGTTTCTCACCCTTAATGGGAGTGCAGTGGTGAAACCCTGTGCAATTATCTAAAGTTTAACTCAGAGAATAGCCTGCTCTTAAATATCTGCATGATATAGGCCTTTAGGGCCCTAGTTTTGCAAGGGATTTGTTCATCCAGAGCAGCTTTCTGGAATGGGTGCAGTACTGTATACAACTGCTTCTTGACATTGTAGTCAATTTTTCCCCAAGGCCGCATGATTATGAAATTTCTCTGAATACTCCAGGAGTCGTCACACAAACTGTAACTCATTTCTTCTGTGAATAGCTGCATCCATCGTTGCATTGGGAAATGAATGCACAAATATTATGCTAAGTCATTCAGGCCAGTGCAAAACTTATTGCTTTTCATATGGATAGGAAAATGGCAAGTGAGCCAAACAGTTTAAGTGTTTTTCAATGTTGTTAGTGCAAGGGAATGGAAGAGTGCCTGTTAAAAAATTCTGGTCTGAAATAGATTGCTGAGACAGTACTGTATATAGTGGTGGTGGTATGCTAATCTTCAATTTACTGTTTTCTGACAGTCGCAAAATTAATTCTAATATACCGTAAGTTAATAAATAATGTATGTGCTGTTAATAGATCCAAAATCTGAAGTTCCTGTTGTAGAACTCTATTGTGCCAAATCATCAGAGAAGTGCTATATTAAAAAAAAATGATGCTAAGTTAAAGTGCTTTGTGGTGTTTACTCAACGCGTCCTAGGGCAAGACATTTCAGGAGTTTGGGTCTTGGTGAAGCCCATAGTTTCATAGTCACTTCATATATGACTATTCACACATAGCACCATTTCACAAAATGCTTTCCCATATTTCTCAGACATACCGACAGAAGATATCTTACGTTATACATGCATTATAGCATGCATGAAGGGAACAGTCTGGCACTGTTTCTCAGCTGTGTAAATTGCCAGAACGCCACTGCAATTATGATAGTTTACGACAGCTGAGGATCTCCTCCTTTGTACTTAGTTAACTTTAAGTGCCAATTTCCATTTTAATTCCACTTTTTCAACTAACTTGCTTTTGAACTGAAATTTTTCCGCTTTACAGATTGCAGAGACACTACCTGAATGTCACGATATACTAAATCACAGTCCTCCTTAAACAGAAGGCATTTAGGAATCAATTTGGAAAGGTTCTTAAGCATGTGACTAGCTTTACTTTGGAACAATGGGATGACTCACGTAATTAAAGTGTGGCATGTGTTTAAGTACCTTGCTGAACCCTGGTAAGGAAAACAGCTATAGCTACAGATGAAAACAGTCATCTCAACAGCTTGAGTTACAGCTCCGTCTTTTATTTATTATGGATCACACTATGTCCATACCCATGCAGAACATTTAGTCTCTGATGGTGCGTCTACATTAGCACTTGAATATGTACATTCCAGCTCAAGGAAACATACCCATTCTATCTCTCATCAAGCTAGCACACTAAATGTAGAAGTGTAGCCATGGTGGTGCAAGCATAGAACAGGCTAGCTGCCCCGAGTATATACCTATGGTTTTGGATGAGATTGTTCTCAGGGCAGCTGACCTCTCTCACCACTGGCACCACTGTGGCTATGCTTCTATTTTTAGCACACTAGCTCCATCATGTTACCTGGTGTCTCCTTGAGCTGAAATTTACAACTCCCAGCTCCAGTGTGTTGACATACCCTGAGTAATATAATTGCAAATAAATGTATCGTTACACTGAATAGCTGCAGGCAAGGAGTGAACGTCTTGGAAAAATTCCCTTTCCAAACAATGTTTTGCAGGTATTTTGTGGAGTGGAGTCAGATGCAAAAAGTTAGGAGGTGGGAAGGAATAATATTAAGAAATATGTCCTCTCCACCCAGAAGAACTGGACACCTTATGCAGCAATACATGAGGAACTGGATGAAGAAGGATGAAGTTGGAATTTTCAAGGGAGACTGAAGGATATAGGCACCTAACTGGCATTTAATTTCAATGGGATATTGGCACCTAATTCCTAAAATCCCAGCCTAAAGTCAAATTACTAATATACAATTCATACAACGGCTGGAGGACTAAAATGCCATCCTGTTTTAATCTCAATATTTCCTAGATAGAGAGAAAAATACCTTAGATCCAGCATGTACATGAAAAAGTAACAAATGTGACTTAATGATATGCACCAAGTGACTGTCTTTTAGCTCAAGTTTGCTGCACAAATCATGGATCATGGCTTCTTTCCTCTAGCCACTCTTCAGTTCACTTTGTTATTCCTCCTATACCCCCAAGAGACTTTATTTTCAAAATAGATTTTATCCGTGATGCCATGTGAAATGTGCTTTAGAAATCTAAACAAAATAATGTCAACTGCATCCCTTTGTCACTCTGCTCTATTATCCTCAAAAAAGTCAAATAGATTTGTTAAAGCAGAACTGCCATTCCTGAATCCTTGCTGAGCTCATTTAATAAAATTTGCTCCCACAGAATAACTTCCCTAGCATAGACGTAAAACTACATTATGGTCCACTTAGTTTTATCTCATCCAGCTATCTATCTCCATTTTATAAACAAAGAGAATGTTATGTGCTCTCTAGTCATGCTCTCTAAATTAAACTATTAGCAACAGACAATCAAATGTCATTTTATTTCTTTTTTGAACGATAGGGAAAAAAGTTTGTTCACTAGTTCTGGGGATAGGATTTCTTTCCACTTTAGAGCACCCTGTTCATTAGTTATCTGTCAAGTGTCAAATCCTTGCTCTCTGATCCTTTGGTAAAAATAACCATCTGGAAAGAAAATGCAAAATAGAACACAATCCTCTAGTTCTTACTCAAATTCCCAGTGAAGTCAATGGCAGTTGTGCTTCAGCAAAGATTTCAGGATTCTATTAAAAATATATACAGGTCAGAAAAAAACACATGTATAAAGACCACAGCTAAACTCTGGCAAACTGCTTGATATGTTTCCAATCACCTCAATATACTGTCCTTTTTAGGGTCCCAAACAAGGTTGAAGCTCATATATGCCAAACAGGATGATTGACCAATGAGTTACCTCCTCCACTAGTCATACTGGTAGGAAGTCTGGCAGTACTGTATATAGATTACTTTGCATCTAATTCCTCTGCAGAGGAGGAAGGTAGGACTGGCTTGTAAGTCATAGGGTCCATAGGGATGTTGGGCTCAAAAGAGTGGGTTATTTGCTTTGTTTACATTTTAATTCTGGTCCAGCTAATCAGCAGTTGTGGGAAAGGGACTATTTAAAAGTTACTGAGATTTTCATGTGATTTTTTTTTAAATGTTCTATTTTCTGCAGAAAAGGACCTGAGGATTACAGTGGATGAGAAACTGGATATGAGTCAATAGTGTGCCCTTGTTGCCAAGAAGGCTAATGGCATATTGGGCTGCAATAGTAGGAGCATTGCCAGCAGATGGAGGGAAGTGATTATTCCCCTTTATTTGGCACTGGTGATGCCACATCTGGAGTATTGCGTCCAGTTTTAGGCCCCGCACTACAGAAAGGATGTGGACAAATTGGAAAGAGTCCAGTGGAGGGCAACGAAAATGATTAAGGGGGCTGGTGGGCATATGACTTTTAAGAAAAGGCTGAGGGAACTGGGCTTGTTTAGTCTGCAGAAGAGAAGAGTGAGGGGGGACTTGATAGCAGCCCTCAACTACCTGAAGCGAGGGTTCCAAAGAGGATGGAGCTCGGCTGTTCTCAGTGGTGGCAGATGACAGAGCAAGGAGTAATGGTCTCAAGTTGCAGTGGGGGAGGTCTAAATTGGATATTAGGGAACACTATTTCACTAGGAGGGTGGCAAAGCACTGGAATGGGTAACGTAGGGAGGTGATGGAATCTCCATCCTTAGAGGTTTTTTAAGGCCTGGCTTGACAAAGCCCTGGCTGGGATGATTTAGTTGACATTGGTCCTGCTTTGAGCAGGGGCTTGGACTAGATGACCTCCTGAGGTCCCTTCCAACCCTAATCTTCTATGAGTCTTCTATGAATCTATTGTTTTAAATAGATACCAATATGGACTGGAGCTGTTTGACAAATGTCGAAACTCAACATTTCAATGATATTTTTCTTTGTAATTTTGAATGTTAATGAAAATGAAGGGTCATAATATTCATAAACATTTTGTGCTTTTTTTTTAAGTAGCTCTAGCATAAATCTATGCATGTGTTTAGGTTTTGAAATGAAATATTAGTTATTTATACAGCTCCATAGGTATGTATGACACTTATTATTGATGCTGGTCTCAGAAGGGAGGCTGGGCTGTGGAAATTGAGCTAGTCTTCCTTTTTTATTTCTTCATACACTAAGCTTTGTTCTTCTGAGATTAAAAATGCCATCCATGAAAAAAGTTTATTATTATTAATTCATGGGTGAAATCCTCAACTGATGCAAATCAACCTAGCTCAATTTAATGTGAGTGGAGTTATGCTGATTTACACCAGCTCAGATTATATCACAATAATAATAAATATACTACTTGTACGTGACTCTCTTCTCATTTATACCCTTTAACGCCATTATTTTCAATCGCCTTATTCCTAATTTAAACCAGTGTAGTGAGTGCAGAATCAGATCCCAAACATCTCGTTTTACTTCTAGATTTGTGGCCTGTTCAGAACAGGCTCAGGGCATGTTAGTGAGGCACTATGCTGCTTATAATGCACGTTGTTCCTCGTGTAAACAGAGGATTTATCTTTTCAACCCCAGCGCTGTTATCCTGGCACTTTTTACAAGTCCTCCATTCACAGGGGAATTCCTGTTGATGTCCATGAAAGTTGAAAGCACAGAATGGGGGCAGATTGTAGCTCATCTAAAAGAAAAGTGCAGGGAACAGGGAAGGAACAATTCCCAATCTGGCATTTGAAAGGCATATTTTCTTTCCCTTTATCTACAGGACTGGAACTGAGAGTTGTGTTTTTCCCTGGAACAGGTAATAAGATCACTAACACCGAAAGCAGTGCAGAGAGTGCCACAACACAGCTTAGTGAAAAGAACATATCTATGTAACAAACAAAACAACTCAGTCCTGAATTCTCGTGCACCAGAAACTCCCATTAACTTCAATGGGAGTTTTGGATGACAAGAAATATGGGAACAGGTTCTGATAGCACTAGTACAGTGGATCTGAAAAAGGCCTATGGATTTTTTAAACTCCAATTCAGCTCTATTTTAAGGACATTAAGTGGTACCTAAAACTGTGTGCAGAACTACTCCCACCATAAAGTGAATATCTGTTAAAGAAATAAACTAATTAAAAACAAAAATATTGAAAGTCTACAGTAAGTCAGCATGATTTTTCAAATTGCTCATCTTTGTACTTTTGGGTTTTGAGAGTCCTAAGTATGCTAGTGTTACTCATCCTCTAGCATGTAATTGTTGATGGGGAGAAAAACAATAAAATAAAAAATACAGTTCACTGTAATGAAGTTATTCGGCGAAAGGATCTACTGTTAAAGGGCCATTTTCTTTTATCTGCAGCTCTAACTTATTGTAACTGCAGAACTTTGCTGCTTTAAGAAATACACTTACATTGTAAATATTTTGTAATAATTCCTTGCAGTGGATTCTCTGTGAGGAGAATGAATTGTGCTTTATGGTTCATTGGAGTCAAGTCTTTATCAATATAACTTCCAAAAAAGGAAAAGTGTCTGATAGCTGGGTGGCTGGACTTGATGACCTAAAAGGTTCCTTCCAGTCCTATGTAAAAGTGTCTATATGAAAAGAATATACTCAGGGTCAAACGCTACCACAGTGCACAGACTAGGTAGCTGGACTGTGTGTAAAGGCCCAGTATGGAGAGAACTTTGATTCTTCCCTCATCAGACAGTCTTTTGTCAATGTTGCAGTCTCAGGATTCCCCCACATGGATAATGATAATGATTATAGGATCCATGTGGTTGGTGGATCCAGCTACCAGCACTCGTGGCCCACATAGAAACGTGGCTTGTGTGTTGGGGTGAGGGTACATAGGAACTGGGGTCTGAAGCTCACAGGAGTCCTTGACATCTGCAGCAGTCCTGGAAATTATGAAGCAGAACTTGTGACGTTATTGATATAATCTGGGACCATATAGAACATGGTTGCAACCAAGGTCCTGTAGTGGCACCAAATCTTATGTAAAAGGATTCATATAAGGTGTCTAAGACCACATTATGGGTTGCTGGTTACAATTATGCTGTCTATATGTAAGTGTTATTTTTTAGTTGAAGTTATAAATATTGGCTCTATCCTGTCTGTATTTCAAACTTGTGCTAGCTAGCTTCTGGGTGACACCCCCAGACAAGTTGGTGTTAGCTCTGCCTAGCCTGCTTGATGGTCCATAAAGGACCATCAGCTATACATTTGACCCATTGAGAGAAGGCAGATACTCCTTGTACTCAGCAAAGTATGCAGGAACTTGCCATGTGACTCCAGACTCCATTTTGCTGTAATTTTCCACAGTAAGAACAAAGAGGTGTTCTTACACCTGGAAAAAGACTATATAAGGCTGATGCCTCATCTCCATATTGTCTTCAGTCCTGCTTCTTACCTCTGGAGGGATTTGCTACAAACTGAAGCTCTGAACAAAGGACTGAATGACCCACCCCAGCGGGAGATGTACTCCAGAGACTTGATTTAAACCTACAGTTTCCTCCATCACTGCTACAAGCCTGAACTAAGAACTTTGCCATTACTGTATGTAATTGATTCCATTTAACCAATTCTAGCTCTCCTTTATATCTTTTTCCTTTTAAGAATAAACTTTTAGATTTTAGATTCTAAAGGATTGGCAACAGCATGATTTGTGGGTAAGATCTGATTTGTATATTGACATGGGTTTGGGGCTTGATTCTTTGGGATTGACAGAACCTTTTTTTTTATTGGGGTGTTGGTTTTCAGAACCATTCATCCCCAGGACGAGTGGCACTGGTGGTGATATTGGGAAACTGGAGTGTCCAAGGGAATTGCTGGTGTGACTTGTGGTTAGCCAGTGGGGTGAGACCAAAATCCTCTTTGTCTGGCTGGTTTGGTTTGCCTTAGAGGTGGAAAAACCCCAGCCTAGGGCTGTAACTGCCCTGTTTTAAGTGATTTGTCCTGACTTGGCACTCTCAATTGGGTCCCGCCAGAACTGCATCATCACAGAACTACAACAGGTCTAATGCATCCAAATGAGTTTAATTGACATGTGTAAAGGTAACATATATCTGCATCAGCTGAAGCATTATGGTGCTTAATAAGTGAAAATACTTGTTAAACCTGGAGTTGTGTGGTGTGTGATCCTTTGGGGGAAATGTTTTATGACTATATAGAAGCTCAGTACTAATCCTGCAATGCTACCTACTCTCTCTATTACAGTGGGAAATACCTTTTAAATGCTCCTCCTCTCCTCACTCCACTTTTTTGTTTTAAATGTCATGCTCTATTACCAGGAAAACAAGAGATCCAGTGCCCACAGACTCACTCTTCTGATCCACTGACAGAAGTAAGCTCACAAATCCTATCTCCACTGCTGATCACATTTACGTTACCATCTCTCATGATGGTGGTACTGAAACAAAGTAGTAGACAAAGAAATGCCAGTCAGTGGTAGAGCCAATTGAATTTTTTTCAATTAAACTTTTTTTCCCATTGAAAAATGCCATTTCATTGCAAATGTTTTGTGGAAACATATCTGTTTCAGTGAAGAGCCAATAGGCTGGTAGTTAGAGTAGTCACCTGTTATGTGGAAGAACCAGGTTCAAGTGCCTATTCTGAATCAGTGCCTTAACCATTGGATATAAAGTTTCTCTCTCTCTCTCTCTCTCTCTCTCTGGACCAACCTGTATATTAAGATTCCAGAATTGTTACACTGAGGCCTATTTATGTAAAGCAATGGAAGCTACTACACACATGGTTGAGGGCTCTTTTTGTTCAGATTATCGCCAGGCTGAATTGTCAATGGATTTCATGTTCTGTTACCATACTGTGATGGGTTTGGTCACAGTGATCCCCTTGGGACTGTCACCTGATGCGCTGAGACTACCTCTGAGCTAGTTTTCCCTGCCAGCTTGGGGGTCCAGAACCCTATCTTGTTGAGCCAGACAGACTAATCTGCTCCAACACAGCGCCCCCAAAGCTTCAGACTTAACTGAAAACAGCTTAGCAAATGCTCCTGTTTCTAGCACCCAGCTTCCAATGGGATCCAAACCCCAAATAAATCTGTTTTACTCTGTATAACGCTTATACAAGGTAAACTCATAAATTGTCTGCCCCTATAACGCTGACAGAGAGATATGCACAGCTGTATCCCCTCCCCGCCCCCAGATATTAAATACTTACTCTGGGTTAGTTCATAAGCACAAGCGATTTTATTAAGTATAAAAAGTAGGATCTAAGTGGTTCCAAGTAATAACAGACAGAACAAAGTAAGTTACTGAGCAAAATAAAATAAAACACGCAAGTCTAAGCCTAATAAAGTGGGAAACTGAATACAGGGAAATCTCACCCTCAGAGGTGTCCCAATAAGCTTCTTTCATAGGCTAGACTCCTTCCTAGTCTGGGTCCAATCCTTTTCAGACCAATGATGTGGATTATGGTCTGGTTCCAGCAATCACTCATACCCCCATAGTTACCGTCCTTTGTTCCAGTTTCTTTCAGGCATCTCTTTAGGACGGAGAGGCCATCTCTTGAGCCAGCTGAGGACACAATGAAGAGGCTTCAAGGGCTTTTTATATTCTCTCTCTTGTGGGCAGAAACCCCTTTGTTCTTTTGTGCAAAGTCACAGCAACAAGATGGAGTTTGTAGCACCTGGGGCAATCACATGTCCATGAATGATTCAGCTTTTTGCAGGCCAACACCATTGTTTACATGTTAGTTTGAACATTTCCAGGAAAGGTCAGATGTGGATTAGCGTCTCCCAAAGTCCATTGTCAATTAAGTGTTTCTTGATTGGGCACTTACTGAGAATAGTCCTTTGTCAAGAAGCTGACCAAATGCTTCACTGAGGCTACTTAGAATCAAACACTTTGAGATACAAGTACATAGCCAATATTCATAACTGTAAATACAAAAATGATACACACATACAGACAGCATAATCATCACCAGCAAATTACAACCTTTCTATAGACACCTTACTTGACTTGACTTCTTTTGTACAAGATTTGGTGCAACTGTAGGGCCTTGATTGCAACAATGATCTAAACAGTCACAGTTCATGTCAATAATGTCACACAAACAGTTCTTAAAGTCCTTAGTCATTTTGACTTTACAAATTATACCCATATGACAGCAAGACATATATCTATGCCATGCCAAGAGTCCGAACAAAACCATTGTGATATCAGAGTGTGACAGGGTGTACCAGGTACTCCAGAAGGTCCTGAGGTCCTACCATGCCCTGCCCTAGAAAAAAAAGCAGTAGAGTGGGGTCCTCCAACCAGCCTAGAGAGTCTATAGGGAAGAAAACCAATCAGAGCAAACTGGCTCATATAAAAGTTGTTGCAGGACCTCACTAGCTCAGTTGCTGGCTGGAGCCAGAGGACACTGTTCCTGGCTGGCTGAGGAAGCTGCATTAATAGAAGCATTGCCAGCAGATTGAGGGAAGTGATTATTCCCCCCTATTTGGCGCTGGTGAGGCTACACCTGGAGTATTGCGTCCAGTTTTGGGCCCCCTATTACAGAAAGGATGTGGACAAATTGGACAGAGTCCTTTGGAGGGCAATGAAAATGATGAGGGGGTTTTGGGGCACATGACTTATGAGGAAAGGCTGAGGGAACTGGGCTTGTTTAGTCTGCAGAAAAGAAGAGGGGGGATTTTATAGCAACCTTTAACTACCTGAAGTGGAGGTTCCAAAGAGGATGCCAGAGACTGTTATAATCTCTCCAAATAATGGGGTCTGTGAGAAAGAACCATGAGAGGACAGGGCAGAGACTGTTACAGACTATCTAGGCAAGGAGGCCTGGGAGAGACCCTACTTAAACAGGAGACAGTCTGAGGACTCCAGAAGCTGATGGGACAGAGTGGAAAGCAGTCCAGGGAATGCAACAATAGATGCTAGTGAAGGAAGCATCTAGTGGATGCTAGTCATAGAGTCCCTGGGTTGGGAGCCAGAGTAGTGTGTAGGCCTGGGCCTCCCCCTCACAGACTACAGACAGAGTGGCTAAGGGCCGAGGAGGCAACAGATTTTGTTTGGAGCCTGAGAAGGGGGAAAGTGCTTAAACAGGCCCAGAGATGGGCCTGAGGACCTCAAGGCAGGGCCAACCATTTATTGGATTGTGTTACCCAAGAAGGACTCTGTTACTCAAGACTGTGTGTGACTCAGCTGGAGGTCTGGAAACCCATCTGAATAGAGAATCTTCTGGCAGAGAACACCTTAGAAGCATAGAGTGCAGGCATGCACCCAGCAGGAGGCACTCTCAAGCAGCGAGTGGCTACACTCTTACACAGAGCTAATCAATCACTACCCTTGCTCTATAGCTAATTTGTATGCAACAATTATATTGGCTGTATGAGAGAGATTGGACAGATGGTGCATTATTTGGTCAAACCGCAACGTCCATGAATCCAAGGATCAGACAAATCAACAGAAATCCCAGCACAACATTGTCAGACACAAATCAACACAATCAGCTACACAACAATGCAGCCAGCATGTGCCATAACCCCAAACACACACAGCCCCTCGTTACAGCATGTGTTCCTCGTTCACCATCCATACAAGTCTCCCCAACTCTCCCAGCACAATATACATGAATTAACACAGCAACACAACCAGCAGACATGATAACCCCAAACATCACTCTGAAGCAGGGGTTGGCAACCTTTGGCATGCGGCTTGCCAGTGTGAGCACCTGGCAGGCGGGCAGGTTTGTTTACCTACCATATCTGCATATTCAGCTGATCGTGGATCCCACTGGCCGCAGCAAATGGGAGCTGCGGGAAGCAGTGGCCAGCACATCCATCATCCTGCGCTGCTTCCCGCAGCCCCCATTGGCCTGTAACGGCAAACCGCGGCCAGTGGGAGCTGCGATTGGCTGAACCTGGGGATGCAGCAGGTAAACAAACCGGCCCAGCCCGCCAGGGTGCTTACCCTGGCGAGCCGTGTGCCAAAGATTGCTGACCCCTGCTCTGAAGCACAGAATGTCTGTTGAATCTGTGTAAAGTGATGGAAATAGCTACAAGCATGGCTGAGAGTTTAGAATATCACCAAGTCCTATCATTACTAGGATTTGTGGTCTGTTCCTGTCCAGTTTTTGAGTTCTCAGCTATTTTGACTTTCCTGAATTACACCCATGCAACAGCATGAGCTTTCAGCTGCTAGTTAATATTTAATTATTTATACTCAGTAGATTAGCTCCACCAGGAGAGCTTGAGAGAGAGTCCAATGGATTGAAGAGCTGAATGCTTGATTCCAATGGTTACTGTTCCTGTCAGCAATGAATTTGGTTCAGTGTCCTAAATGCAGAAAGATACAATTAATAAAGAAAACGTGTGTTGACTTCTGCTTGCCATAGTCAGTCTTTAGATAGGCCAAACACCCACTGAATTTTATAGGAGTTTTGTGGGATTAAGGAAAGGGTGTTTTGTCTTATGATAGGCTCAGTCCTTTAGTTTCCTTCTTCTAAAAGGACATTCCATACACCATAATGGAGTTATGGCCTGTAAAACATTCTAAACTTCATAAAGTTCACTTCCATAAGAATATTTCAAATCTCCTATGAAAGTTTCCAACAGGAACATTTAATATCAGTGAGAATTGTTACCTTTTTATTCTCTGTACGCTCATGAATCACTCTTCTTTTTATATAATATAGCAAATAAGAACCAGTGAATGAATAGCGAGTCAGTTCATTAACACTAAAGCTTTAAGCCTCGCTCTTTTTCTAGACATAAGCATGATCCAGAAAACTTCAGAACTCTTCTGTTCACCCTTTCCTTTTTTCTTTCACACATACCTCTTCAAACTTGGCTTACAGAAAGGATTGAAACAGAAGCAGAAGTACCTGCCTATAGCTGCTCTGATGTTATTTTTTGGCTGAATCTCCAGCAGCCTGTACTGGAAAGAAAATTCTCCCTGTGTAAGATCTGAAAGCAAATATTGAAAGCTGAGGAAGTTTGTATATTTCAGTTAAACTTCACAATTTTTGCCTTTTTTTTTCTGCACAGAACTTTGCCAATCATGAATAAGAACACAAATATTACTAAGGGACTATGACATTTTGTTCAATGGGACAGATTATTGGCCTTATTGCTGCTGCCCTGTTGTGCCACTTTGGTGATGTAAAAGATCCATAAAGCCGGCTTAATCATCCTCCTAAGGATTTCCTCAACACAGAGGGGAATTCCAAGGTGACATGGAGTCTGAACAGAGGTTTATCTGTGGACTTCTCTGACCACTGGGACACCTCAAGGACCAAGGAGCCACTAATATGACCTGAAGTCATCTTTGCCAAGTGAAACTCATCCAGGTTCCAGTCCAAAATCTTTACTATGATTTTATCATGCCAAATCTTACTTATAAATAATCGGAACCTAGTTTATTTCAAATTGGATCAATCTGACACAACCAAGCAGAATAAGAAAGAAGCATGAATGAACACAGCAAGAAAAAAATGGCCTAATTTTTTTTAAAGTATTCAGTATTTCCCATCATATTAAATGGCCTTTTTAATATTAAAAATGTATAAAGATTGAGACATATTGTGCCCTGGGTGATTCTTCACAAATAGACTACAATACTGAAGTCCAAGTGGTGCACAAAATATTTCTGTTTGTGTATAAAACCTCTTTCTGGCTCCCCACGCCCCAGGTGGCAGAGGGAAATGAAGGGGCAGCCGGGCACAACAGACCATGCCAACAGTACCAGGGTTAAAGCCCCTATTACTGCTATCAGCTACGGTCACTCTGGCTGGTGCCACAGTCCTCATAGTCTATGGGCATTTGATAATGAGGATGATTGATGATACATAGGCAATAGTCATACTGTAGAAATATAGATTTTTCCCAGTAGTCTGTGACCACATCAACAGTTGTTAAGATGCTTTGAAAGGAGGCTGTGGGCAAAATTCTGCTTTGACCTTATGGAGTTGTGCAGGACAAGGGAGGGGAATGATGCTGGCCATCTGTCCCATAAGAGAATGCTTGTTGGGTACAAGGCTCATGAGCTTCCATATTAGCTCATGTTTTTGAGTGCAATGTGGGTGTCAGTGAACTGGATGATTAGACATAGCTCAGAGCCAGTAGGGTCCTCATCCAGCAAAGCACTTAAGCAGAAGTAAAATTTTAAGCAAGTCATCCCTATTTAACTGCACATGGGCTAGTGTTTAGCTTTAAGTTTATAATCAAGGCCAATGGGACTTAAATATTTAATGTTAAGCATGTGCTTAAGTTCTTTGCTGAACTGGGGCCTAAAGCGTGTTCTTTGAATCCATTATGTTAGGGCTGGGCATTCTTCCCAGTGTGTTCTAAGATACAGAAGAAGTTTCATTCTGCTGCTTCAGTAGGGGCAAACAGGCTCCCCCTTACAGTTTCCCAACACCACTACCACCACCCCTGCCAGCACATTGGCAGCACAGATAACAGGATCTAGTTCTAAATTAATTTCATAAAGTTGCTGATTAAAGGATACACAGGCCACTGATTTAGTGGGTGTTGATCCTGCTTTGAGCAGGGGGTTGGACTAGATGATCTCTTGAGGTTTCTTCCAACCCTAATATTCTATGTAAGTCAAAAATGACCTTCTTTCAGCCTCAAAGTAATTTTGAATGCAGTTGTGTGTACATTTGATCACTTTTCAAAAAAGGCAGCATAACTTACTTTGCTATTGTTTAACGTCACTTTTCACAGTGAGAAAAAAATTAAGAACTGCAGCTCTGGGATATTTTAAATGACATTTAAGGGTATCCATGGTAACTCACTAAAATGTGAATGAATCTTTAAAATGAGGAGAAGATGGAGCATGTCAGAATGGGACAACTGGAGGTGAAATGCAGCTGGCAATGATTGTCTTTTGCATAAAGATGAGTACATAATGGGAAAAATTTCCACAAATATTTGTTCATATTTCAAAATGAATTTTGATTTGGCTATATGTATGATGATTCCATATTTACATCCCATAAACATCTGATTCCTAGAGGACAATTTTAGTCCCAAATGTTTGTTGGAAGTGAATTTCAAATTTTTCTTTGATTTTGAAATTTGAAGTTCATGCTGTTGATCATTCAACCAGGAATAACTATGTTGTGCATTTAATAGCCATCAGCTTGGATTGTGAGTGCTCACAATACACAGTTCATGAATGTTCTGTAGAACTATTTGTTGAAAAAATTAGGCATAATTTTGAATACCCAATGTATCAGGTTGTTTTTGTTGGTTTCCAGTCAGTTTCCAGACAGTTTTTTTCAATAAAAGAGAGGCAAAAAATATAATTTGTTATTTATTGCAGATTGTTTGTTGAGCTCTTGTTTTGGCCTTGCACAGCTCTGCGAGTCTGATTTAAAGGAGGAAACCGGAAACTTGGGAATCCCAATATCCTGCACAGCAATGCTGAAGTGATAGTCATCAAAGAGATGGCCTGGAGGTAAGATCTCAAAAGCAGGTAAGAAACAGATAAGCGGGAAAGTAACTGAGATAAACAGATTACATAAAACACACTGTTCTTGGGACCTATTATTATTGTTATTACATAAGTAACTGGTCCAATAAAAGATAATACCTTACCCACATTGCCTCTCTAATATCCTGGGCCAACACCACTACATGCTCTCATAATACTCAGCTATTGAATCTTCATTGGAGAAAGTCTGTGTTTTGGCATCAGTGCTGAAGAAGCTGATTGTCTCTGTGCTGACATTGGGGTATCAAGAGTTCTTTACAGCCCTAATGCCACAGTACCTGTGAGCTAAGGCAGCAGTGCTGGGGTAGCTCTTCAAGTGCTGATACCTCTTGGAGGGATCCCAGTGCTTCTTCAAACCCCAGATCCACCTGCACTCTCAACTTTCCTCTTTCTAAACACTTTCTGTTTTGCATTACCTTGTTGCAGAGTTTATATATATATAAGAGAGAGAGAGAAAGTATAAAAGGGGATCAGTAGCTTAAATGTATCCACCTTTGACTCGATCTACATTTAAACAGAGGCATAAAAGGAATCAAAGAATTCGACTGTCTTGGAAAGTAACAATCAGAAAGAAGAATGCTGGCTTCTTGACGGTCATTACAAAACCCCTCTACAGAATGCCTTCTCACAGATGGCTCGGACACCTCTGGGATATCTCTTTGACACAAAATAAGTCTCCACAGAGTAGCGCTGAAATCTTTGTCATCACAGTCACTGAGCATAACAAAGCAATAACGACAGCAGTTCAATAGTGTTGTGACTGTAAAGTCATGAAAGAAGTGCTGCTGCATG
Organism: Gopherus flavomarginatus; assembly: GCF_025201925.1. Taxonomy (NCBI): domain Eukaryota; kingdom Metazoa; phylum Chordata; order Testudines; family Testudinidae; genus Gopherus; species Gopherus flavomarginatus. The sequence goes on from NC_066618.1 coordinate 199,097,784, forward strand.
CTTTCAGTTCTATCTGATGGGGGAAGGGATAGCTCAGTGGTGTGCCCATTAGCTTGCTAAACCCAGTGTTGTGAGTTCAATCCTTGAGGGGGCCATTTAGGGATCAGGGGCAAATATCTGTCTGGAGATTGGTCCCACTTTGAGTAGGGGTTGGACTAGATAACCTCTAGAAGTCCCTTCCAACCCTGCTATTCCATTTTTCAGAGTAAGTTCTTAATCCAGCAAAGATTTAGGCACTTGCTTCATTTTAAGCACGCGTGGTTCCACTGAACTCAGTGAGACTACTTACATGCTTAAAGTTCACTACATGAGTGCAAAATCTCAGGGCCTTACATCTCATTTGTTTCAATATATCTCTTCCTAAAATATAGCAATTGTCCAATTTAAAGATGATTGACCTGCAAAATACTGTGTTTTATCTAAACACACAATCTTTGTTCCTGAGTTTAGTAAAATGTATATCAGAAGTGTGACCTTTGCATCCTTCAACTTGAAGTTGCTGAACATTAGTAAACAAAAGTTTGGGGGAGAGAAGGAATCATTCATGTTGTCAACTTTTATCTAGTAATTAGTTTTAGCCCCATGAGACTCGCATTGAAAAGCCAGAGATATGACCCTCCCCTCAAATCAGGTTAGATTTAGGGTATGTCTACACTATAGGATTTTTCCAATTTTACAGAAACCATTTTTTAAAAACAGATTGTATAAAATCGAGTGCACGCGGCCACATTAAGCATATTAATTCGGCGGTGTGTGTCCATGTACCGAGGCTAGCATTGATTTCTGGAGCGTTGCACTGTGGGTAGCTATCCCATAGTTCCCGCAGTCTCCCCAGCCCATTGGAATTCTGGGTTGAGATCCCAATGCATGATGGGGCAAAAACAGTGTCGCGGGTGATTCTGGGTAAATTTCATCACTCAATCCTCCTTGAATGCAACGGCAGACAATCATTTCGTGCCCTTTTTCCCTGGATTGCCCTGGCAGATGCCATAGCATGGCAACCATGGAGCCTGTTTTGCCTTTTGTCACGGTCACCGTATGTGTACTGGATGCTGCTGACAGACACGGTACTGCAGTGCTACACAGCAGCATTCATTTGCCTTTGCAAGATAGTAGAGATGTTTACCATCCCTATTGCACTGTCTGCCATTGTAAATTGGCATTGAGATGATGGCTGTCAGTCATTTTGCACCTTTTGCATTTGGAAATAGGCGATGACGGTTATCAATCCTTTTGTACCATCTGCTGCTGTCATGGGTGCTCCTGGCTGGCCTCGCTGAGGTCGGCCGGGGTTGCATGGACAAAAATGGGAATGACTCCCCGGGTCATTCCCTTCTTTATGTTTTGTCTAAAAATAGAGTCAGTCCTGCCTAGAATATGGGGCAAGTGTACTAGAGAACCAGAGAGCACAGCTGCTCAGGGTCAGAGCCCCAGAGATCCCACAGAAATGATGAGCTGCATGCCATTCTAGGGGGTGCCCCTGCAACAGCCCCACCTGTTGCTTCGCTTCTCCTCCAACCCTCCTGGGCTACAGTGGCAATGTCCTCCCATTTGTGTGATGAAGTAATAAAGAATGCAGAAATAAGAAACACTGCGTTTTTAAAATAAAATAAAATGAGGGGGAGGCAGCCTCCAGCTGCTATGATAGTCCAGGGAGTAGAGAATCTTCTTTAGACATGAAAGGGTGAGGGGCTGATGGAGCTCAGCTTCCAGCTGCTATGATGAGGATGGTTACCAAGCCTTCTGTACCATCTGCCGGGAATGACCAGAAGTCATTCCCATTTTTACCCAGGCGCCCCGGCCGACCTCACCGAGGCCAGTCAGGAGCACTCACGGGCTGCTGATGATGATGGATACCAGTCATTTTGCACCATCTGCCACCGGGAAGGGGATGCTTGTGTTCAGCGCTGCAGCACCTCATCTAGCAGCAGCATGCAGTGACATTGAAAAAAGGCGAGAAATGATTTTTTTCCCTTTTCTTTCGGGGCGGGGGAAGGGTGTAAATTGAATACATACACCCTGAAACACCAGGAAAATGTTTTTGACCCTTCAGGCACTGGGAGCTGAGCCAAGAATGCAAATACTTTTCGAAGACTGTGAGGACTGTGGGATAGCTGGAGTCCTCAGTACCCCCACCCTCCCTCCATAAGCGTTCATTTAATTCTTTGGCTTTCCGTTATGCTTGTCACACAGCACTTTGCTGAGTCCCTGCTGTGGACTCTGTCTATTATAGCCTGGAGATTTTTTCAAATGCTTTGGTATTTCGTCTTCTGCAACGGAGCTCGGATAGAACAGATTTGTCTCCCCATACAGCGATCAGATCCAGTATCTCCCGTATGGTTCACGCTGGAGCTCTTTTTGGATTTGGGACTTCATCGCTACCCGTGCTGATCAGAGCTCCACGCTGGGCAAACAGGAAATGCAATTCAAAAGTTCACGGGGCTTTTCCTGTCTACCTGGCCAGTGCATCCGAGTTCAGATTGCTTTCCAGAGTGGTCACAATGGTGAACTGTGGGATACCGCGTGGAGGCCAATACCGTTGAATTGTGGCCACACTAACCCTAATCTGACATGGCAATGCCGATTTCAGTGCTACTCCCCTCGTCAGGGAGGAGTACAGAAATCGGTTTAAAGAGCCCTTTAGATCGATAAAGGGCTTCATTGTGTGGACGGGTACAGGGTTAAATCGGTTTAACGCTGCTAAATTCGGTTTAAACACGTAGTGTAGACCAGGCCTTAGTAATGGAAGCTCTAACTCCAACTTAAAGCACTACTCCCTATTATGAAAGCCTGTAACACTATAGAAGCCTTCTTGGACTGAGTGTTTTGACAATTCCATAGAGAATAAGCTTCAATTTGCTAGAATTTCTGGTAAGCTGCCATCCCTATCTCCCCTCTTCTCTCTGTTTCTCTAGCTGCCACAATCTTAACTGTGCAGTCACATGCACAATAACTATGTAGTCACATGCACCACCTATGATAGGCCTGCAATATCTGGGGTGAGGACAAATCGGTACATGTGATCCACCCTCCACATAGAGGGCATTGCATGCACTGCTCTGCAATGAGAGTTTTACCTGAGGCACCACAGCATGATCAAGACACCAAGTGATTACAAAGTAATCATAAATACATTGATTCTAAGGCCAGAAAGGTCCATTGTAATCATCCAGTCTGACCTCCTGTATAACACCGACCATAGACCTTCCCCAAAATAATTCCTAGAGCATAGCTTTTAGAAAACCATCCACGTTCAATTAAAAATTTGTCAGTGATGGAGAATCCACCATGACCTACCATAAATTGTTCTAATGGTTAATTATTCTCACCCTTAAAAATTATTTCCAGTCTGAATTTGTCTAAATTCAATGTCCAGCCTTTTGGAACATGTTACACCTTTGTCTGCTGGATTGAAGAGCCCCTTATTAAATATTTGTTTCCTATCCAGGTACTTTTAATCAAGCCCCACCCCTTTTACCTTCTCTTTGAGCTCCTTGAGTCTATCACTATTAGGTAGGTTTTCTAATCCTTTAATCATTCTTAGGGCTCTCCTTTGAACCCTCTCCAATTTATTAACAGCCTTCTTTAACTGTGGGCCCCAGAACCGGACACAGTATACCAGCTGTAGTCGCACTAGTGCCAAATACAGAAGTAAAATAATCTCTCTACTCCCTCACTCAAGATTCCCTTGTTTATGCATCCCAGGATCGCATTACATATTTTAGTTCTTTTACATAAAAGGATCCAGAGGTTATGCAGTAAAAAGTACAAAACCAGTTTTTAAAATCCTGAAAAAGTAATAAAGAAAAATTGTCCAAAGACACTTTTCATTTTTGCATGTACTTCATACTTGCTTGAAGTGAATAGGAAATTTATTAAAAAGAGAGAGAGAGAGAGAGAGAAATCCCAAATATCCAACAATAGTTCCATTCAGGACAGAAATGTCACTTCCTATTCTATCTCCAAGTGCTTTTCCTGTCAGGAAAAACCTCTCCGTAGGTTATGCAGATCAGAATATGATCATGTATGCTTTCTGGGCTCCTGGGCATGGGTCCAAATACATCTGTGGGCTCGTCAGGATTCCCTGTGCTTAACTTTCCTTAGGTGATACTCATATGCCCCACTGGGCTTCCTGAATTTAGCTTCCCTTTGAGGGGCCACAAATTCCCCATCTGCTCTTCCAGGCTCCTTGGGTTTGAGTCCTTGATTGGTGGGTGGGGAAAAGTGGCAGTATTTCCCATGTGCCCTCACTCACAGCGTGAAAATAGAGTTGTTGCTCACAGTAGATTGTGCAGATGTTCATAATATAATCCTCTCCTTTCTTAAGGCTTTCATGGACAGTGATCTGGCATCTGTGCCACATGTTTATATTTCTATAGGTCATTTTCAGAGATGTCAGATTCTTGCACACAAGTTAATACTAAATATCAACATTGTCTTCACTGGGTATCTGACTTAGCACCCATTGAGATGAATAGGGCAGGGCACAGTTATCAGAGCTATTGTTTAAGGTCTGTGGACAGATGTCACTGCATTAGGTTTGTGGGTTTGAGGCTATCGCGGCAAGCCAGAGGGTTTTTGTTCTTTTGTTTGTTTTTTTAATTAATGAAAGCTTAGATTTTGGAGACTAAGAAAGCAGTATGAAAAGGGTTCTGTGCTGGTCCACAACAGCTGAATCTGAGCCCTCAGTATAGGTGCTTTCCAAGGGGAAAAAGATTGGGGGTGGGGCCTGTGGATGGAGCAGCGCACAGAGATGCTTGCCAGCCTTTCCACATAGGAGCTGGATGGGGGACATGCCACTGCTTCTGGGAGCTGCTTGAAGTAAGCACTGCCCGGAGCCTGCACTCCTGATCCCCTCCTGATCCCTGACCCCTTCCCGGGCCCCAACCCTGGGCCCCAGCCTAGACCCACTCCTGGCTTCTGAACCCCTCAGTCCCAATCCAGATCCCCTTCCTGTACCCCAAATTCCTCATCCCCAGCTGACCCCAGAGTCTGCACCCCCCAGCCAGAGCTGTCATACCCCCCACACCCCAACCCCCTGCCCCAGCCCAGAGCCCCCTCCTGAATCCCAAATCCCTCATCCACAGCCCCACATCAGAGCCCTTACCCCCTCCTGCACTCCAGCCCCCTGAGTCACCTCAGTGAAAATGAGTGAGTGAGGGTGGGGAAAGTGAGCGATAGAGGGAGGGGGTTGAGTGAGTGGGGGCGGGGTCTCAGAGCAGAAGCGAGGCATGAGCGGGGGCCTAAGAGGAGGGGCATGGCAGGGGATGGGGCATGGGTGTTTTGTTTTGTAGAAAGTTGGCAATCCGATGACCAGACCAGTGGCAGTACAGGTAATGTCAGAGAACTGGACCAGGAAGCTGCACATTGGAGCAGAACCTGGTGTTGCAAACATCACTTGACTGTTGCAGACAGGTGGAGGACAGCCAGCCCTGATATGCCCTGTCTGACTACTGAGTCTAATTGTACCTTGTGATATTTTGGGGTTCAATCCAGACCAGTAAAGGTTGTGCCAGTGCCTGCCCTGCAGCTCTGGGTGACTTAAATGCTATGATGTGGTGACTCAAAGTCCCAACACCAACAGCCAATAGATAAGCATGCAGGTCAAACCGTGACTTCCACCACCCAGTTACTTTTTACAAAGTGACCCCAAAACTCCCCCTGTCCTGAATTTTCCCCAAACCATCTCTCTGCAGTGTCCAGCTCTCTCACTGAACACTTAATGAAGTTATTGCCTGTTGCTCCTTTAAGGAGACAATATCCTGCAACTCATTTGACAAACACTCTTATTTCAATCACAGCACCATACTGGTAGTAAAAGTAAAATAAGTGTATTTAACAAAATAGCATAGGTTTACATGATACCAAGTATAAGGAATAAAGATTGACAAGGTTACAAGCAAACAAAAGTTAAAAATACATTTCTAAGAATAAAACTTAATTTTAGCAAATTACCATCTTTGCCTAAACAGATGTGTCACCTAAACTGAATTCCCAGAGAGTTCAGTCTCCTGGGTTGAACGATACAATGCTATTTGATTTCAAGAGCTCTGATCCCTTTAATACCCCAAATGATGGTTTCCAAAATGGCTTTCTGTTTCTGCTTATATCACCGAAGTTCATTGGCCCTGTTACAAGAGAGAGGAAGGCTTCCTGCTGTTCTTCCCTTCTGGTTAACATCCCTTCCCTCTGCTGATTTGCATGTACATAGGGCTTCCATGTTTTGATTCTATAATGCATAAGTTACATTGGAGATGGGGAGATAGCTATCTTCCTTCCTGTCTGGGAGAAAACCTGTTTTTCCCTGTGGTCACAGACTTTAAAGCATAATATCTGTGAGTATCCATAATTACTGATACAGTATTAATGCATACATTTCATAATGCTATCAATCACCAGTAAGTCATAGGCTTGATACACTTTTATAATGCAGTAATATCGTATACAATCAGTTGATTCAATTGCTTAGGTCGAATTTAGTAGCGTTACCTCAATTTAAGCCTGGACCCGTCCACAAGACGAAGCCCTTTTTTCCAACTTAAAGGGCTCTTTAAATCAATTTCTTTACTCATAGATTCATAGATTCTAGGGTCAGAAGGGACCAATGTGATCATCTAGTCCGACCCCCTGCACAAAGCAGGCCACAGAACCCTACCCATTCACTTCTATAACAAACCCCTAACCTATGCCTGAGTTATTGAAGTCTTCAAATTGTGGTTTGAAGACCTCAAGCTGCAGAGAATCCACCAGCAAGTGACCCATGCCCCACGCTGCAGGGGAAGGCGAAAAACCTCCAGGGCCTCTGCCAATTTTCCCCTTAAGGAAAATTCCTTCCCGACCCCAAATATGGCGATCAGCTAAACCCTGAGCATGTGGGCAAGACCCACCAGCCAGCACTCAGAAAAGAATTCTCTGCAGTAACTCAGATCCCATCCCATCCAACATCCCATCACCAATTGCTGGGCATACTTATCTGGAGATAATCAAAGACCAATTGCCAAAATTAGGCTCTCCCATCATACCATCCCTTCCATAAACTTATCACGCTTAATCTTAAAGCCAGATATGTCTTTTGCCCCCTCTACTCCCCTTGGAAGGCTGTTCTAGAACTTCACTCCTCTAATGGTTAGAAACTTTCATCTAATTTCAAGTCTAAACTTCCTAGTGTCCAGTTTATACCCATTCGTTCTTGTATCTACATTGGTACTAAGTTTAAATAATTCCTCTCCCTCCCTAATATTAATCCCTCTGATATATTTATAAAGAGCAAGCATATCCCCCCTCAGCCTTCTTTTGGCTAGACTAAACAAGCCAAGCTCTTTGAGTCTCCTTTCATATGACAGGTTTTCCATTCCTCGGATCATCCTAGTAGCCCATCTCTGAACCTGTTCCAGTTTGCATTCATCCTTCTTAAACATGGGAGACCAGAAGGGCACACAGTATTCCAGATGAAGTCTCACCAGCGCCTTATATAACGGTACTAACACCTCCTTATCTTTGCTGGAAATACCTCGCCTGATGTATCCTAAAACCGCATTAGCTTTTTTCACGGCCATATCACATTGGCGGCTCATAGTCATCCTGTGATCTACCAATACCCCAAGGTCCTTCTCCTCCTCTGTTGTTTCCAACTGATGCATCCCCAATCTATATCTAAAGTTCTTATTATTAATCCCTAAGTGCATGACCTTGCACTTTTCACTATTAAATTTCATCCTATTACTATTACTCCAGTTTACAAGGTCATCCAGATCTTCCTGTATGATATCCCAGTCCTTCTCCGTGTTAGCAATACCCCCCAACTTTGTGTCATCCGTGAACTTTATTAGCACATTCCCACTTTTTGTGCCAAGGTCAGTAATAAAAAAGTTAAATAAGATTGGTCCCAGAACCGATCCTTGAGGAACTCCACTAGTAACCTCCTTCCAGCCTGACAGTTCACCCTTCAGTACGACTCGTTGTAGTGTCCCCTTTAACCAGTTCCTTATCCACCTTTCAGTTCTCATATTGATCCCCATCTTTTCCAATTTGACTAATATTTCTGCATGTGGAACCGTGTCAAATGCCTTACTGAAATCGAGGTAAATTAGGTCTACCGCATTTCCTTTGTCTAAATAGTCTGTCACCTTCTCAAAGAAGGAGATCAGGTTGGTTTGGCACGATCTACCTTTAGTAAAACCATGTTGTACTTTGTCCCAATTACCATTGACCTCAATGTCCTTAACTACTTTCTCCTTTAAAATATTTTCCAAGACCTTACATACTACAGATGTCAAACTAACAGGCCTATAATTACTCGGATCACTCTTTCTCCCTTTCTAGAAGATGGGAACTACGTTAGCAATTCTCCAGCTGTACGGTACAACCCGAGTTTACTGATTCATTAAAAATTCTTGCTAATGGGCTTGCAATTTCATGCGCCAGTTCCTTTAATATTCTTGGATGAAGATTGTCCGGGCCCTCTGATTTTGTCCCATTAAGCTGTTCAAGTATGGCTTCTACCTCAGATGTGGTAATATCCACCTCCATATCCTCATTCCCATTTGTCATCCTTCCATTACCCCTAAGCTCCCCATTAGCCTTATTAAAGACTGAGGCAAAGTACTTATTTAGATATTGGGCCATGCCTAGGTTATCCTTAACCTCCTTTCCATCCTCAGTGTGTAGCGGTCCCACTTCTTCTTTCTTTGTTTTCTTCTTATTTATATGGCTATAGAACCTTTTACTATTGGTTTTAATTCCCTTTGCAAGGTTCAACTCTACTTGGCTTTTAGCCTTTCTCACTTTATCCCTACATGTTCTGACCTCACTAAGATAGCTTTCCTTGCTAATCCCACCCTTCTTCCACTCCTTGTAGGCTTTCTGCTTTTTCTTAATCACCTCTCTGAGATGCTTGCTCATCCAGCTTGGTCTACAACTCCTGCCTATGGTTTTTTTCCCCTTTCTTGGGATGCAGGCTTCCGATAGTTTCTGCAGCTGCGACTTAAAGTAATTCCAGGCCTCTTCCGCATTTAGATCCACAAGTTCTTCAGTCCAATCTACTTCCCTAACTAATTTCCTTAATTCTTTAAAGTTAGCCCTTTTGAAATAAAAAAACCCTAGTCCCAGATCTATTTTTGTTTATCCTTCCATCTAGTTTGAACTGAATTAGCTCATGATCACTCGAACCAAGGTTGTCCCCTACAACCATTTCTTCCATGAGGTTCTCACTGCTCACCAAAACCAAATCTAAAATGGCATCCCCTCTTGTAGGTTCTTCAACTACTTGGTGAAGGAATCCATCAGCTATCACATCCAGAAAAATCTGATCCCTATTATTCTTGCTAGCACTTGTACTCCAGTCTATATCTGGGAAGTTAAAGTCTCCCATGATCACACATTTCCCATTAGTGTTTACTTCCTTAAAAACATTAAAGAGGTCTCTATCCATATCCAAATCAGATCCCAGTGGTCTGTAGCACACCCCAAGCACTATCTCAGGGGAGGCTCTAGTAGCTTTCTTTCCCAGTGTGATTTTTGCCCAGACAGACTCTGTCTTGTCCATTCCATCATTTCTTATTTCTTTACAGTTAACCTCCTCATTGATGTACAATGCTACTCCACCACCTTTGCTTTTATTTCTATCTTTCCTAAACAGCACATAGCCTTCAATACCTGTACTCCAGTCATGACTACTATTCCACCATGTTTCTGTTATCCCTATAATATCTGGTTTCACTTCCTGCACCAGTAGCTCTAGTTCCTCCATTTTGTTCCCTAGGCTCCTCGCATTAGTGTACAGACATCTTAATTTTTGCCGTTTGGCTTCACTGACATTCTTTACCCGGTTAGGCACAGACATTCTACCACCAGCATCACCTATTAGACTGGTATCTACACTACCCTTCCTCCTTATGCCAATTCTTCTGTCCATGGCTGTATCCCCTCTTATTTTATTTACTTCCCTCTCAAGGTTAAATTCCGGTGTGGAGATCTCCCGAACATCTCCCAACCATCTCCCCCAAATTTCTAGTTCAAAGCTCTCTTAATCAGGATGGCGAGCCTCCATCCTAGAAGTCTATTTCCCTCCTTGGTCAGGTGAAGTCCATCCCGAGAGAACAGTCTTCTGTCCGTAAATGCTTCCCAGTGGCCGTACATCCCAAAGCCCTCCTTATAGCACCACTGCCTGAGCCATCTGTTGATCGCCATAATCTTGTCACACCTTTGTTGCCTTTCTCTAGGAACCAGCAGAATCCCACTGAAGATCACCTGAGCCTCGATTTCCTTAAGCGTCTTCCCCAGTCTGGCATAGTCTCCCTTGATACATTCCAGAGCGTATCTAGCTGTATCATTCGTTCCCACATGAAGAACAATCAACGGATTCTTCCCTGCTCCCGCTAGTATCCTTTTCAGCCGCAGGTCCACATCCTGTATCTTAGCACCCGGCATACAGCACACCCTTCTGTTCTCCCGATCAGCTCTAGTCACAGGCCTGTCTATTCTTCTCAGTAAGGAGTCTCCAATCACGTAGACCTGCCTTTTCCTGGTGACAGTGCGCTTCTCCGGTCTATCTCCCACACCCACCGGCTGCAAGTCCTCTCGATTCCTATTCCCCCTTGCAATCCTCCTGGGGCTTATATTTGGTGTTGCCTCCATTGACTCCTCCCCTCCTCTTGCAGGACTATCAGCTCTTCTCTTTTTCCTTGCCCTCTCTCCTTCAGCGACCACCTGCTGTGCCCCTTCTTCATTTTCCAACTCTGCAAACCTGTTCCTGAGTTCTATTTCTCCTTCACTGGCCTGTCTTTTCCTCTGCCTGGTTCTCTTAGTCACATGCTTCCACTATCCACTTTCCTCACCCAGCAGTCTCTCCTCAGAATTCTTTGGTCCTGCTTCCATCTGCACATCTGAGCTTATCCCTTCAGCCCCCTCGTGTCTGTGCTCCATCACCTGCTCAAACCCCCTTCTGAACTCAACCAGAGTTTGCACCTGCATCTCCAGTCCTCGGATCTTCTCTTCCATCAGCTCTATCAGGCGGCACTTCATGCAGACAAAGCTCTTCTCAGGCGCCCCCTCCAGGGTCATGTACATGCCGCAGCTTCCACATCCAGTCATCCTCATTGTGTCTTTCACTGCTGCCTCTGTATCAGTCAAGGCCTTCCCACCTGCCATCTGGTAGTCAACACAACACAAGCCCCCAGCAGGCACCAGACCACCACCCTATCCCTTGACTTGTTTGTCGGTTCCTCTGTCTTCGTTTCCCCTGCAACCTCCCCCTGGAAACTCCCACTGAAACTCCCCTGTTTACAGCTCTGTTGGCTGGCTCCTGTGCTGCTGCAGCTGTCTGTGCTGCTGCCTGACTGGCTGGCTACTTATATAGAACCCCTAATCAGGTAAGCCCCGCCCCCTAATCAGGGCTCCACTGCTCTCCCAGCACACTGCCCCTAGCAGCCTCCACACACACACACACACACACACACACACACACTACACAATACAATCCACAAACTACACACTACAAAAACCTGCTCCTCCAACAGAACTCCCACTGAAACTCCCCTGTTTACAGCTCCACCTCCAACGAGGGGTTTAGTGCTGAAATTGGCTTTGCTGGGTCGAATTTGGGGTAGTGTGGACAGAATTCGACAATATTGGCCTCCGGGAGCTATCCCAGAGTGCTCCATTGTGACCCCTCTGGACAACGCTCTCAACTCAGATGCACTGGCCAGGTAGACAGGAAAAAGCCTGCAAACTTTTGAATTTCATTTCCTGTCTGGCGAGCATGGCAAGCTGATCAGCACATGTGACCATTCAGAGCTCATGCAGAGCTCATGCCGAGCTCCCATCAGCATAATGTGCACATTGCTGGGGCACATTGCATGGCCTGTACTTTGTGAGAAGTCTATGCCCATGTCTATGTCCTCATCAATCTCATCACTGTGCTGTGATCACTTCCTCTCCTGGTTATGCTTTAGTAGCTTCTGGTTCTGCCCTGAAAAGAGATGTGAAACAATTATCTGCTGTTGCTCTGATGGAGGGAGAGGTGACTCACGACATGTCTTACAGGGAATTAAAATCAACAAAAAGGGTAGCTTTGCATCAAGGAGAAACACAAACAACTGTCAGACAGAATGGCCCCCTCAAGGATTGAACTCAAAACCCTGGGTTTAGCAGGTCATTGTTTTCACAAAACAAATCAGGTCAATTTCTTGTTTTGATCAACTCCATCTATCTTTTACATCTAAGACTTGCAACAGACGGTACAGTACGACTGCTAGCCATCATCATCTCCTGGGTGCTCACCAGAAGATGGTGCAGTACGACTGCTAGCCATTGTCATCTCCTGGGTGCTTGGCAGAAAATGGGAATGACCACCGACTTAATGCACTTAGAGCATTTTGTGTGGAGACACGCACAACTGACTGTATAAAAACCTTTTCTAAAAAACCAACTTCTATAAATTTGACCTAATTTTGTGGTGTAGACATACCCTTAGTGTGCAAGCAAATATTCAGTCATTATAAAACAGATTGTCTTGTTGTTAGTTTTTGTTTACATGAGTTTCTGTTTAGAGGCAGTTGTTCTGTGAAAAGGGAACAGTAGCAGGAGATTTTGCTTTCTGCATTGGTCACAGATTAGAGTCAGTTCTTGAGACAGAGTAGCTGTTTGGGATTGCTTTTGGGTGTTGGGCAGAGATTCCTAAAATAAGGAATTTCCTGCGAGCTGTTTGGCTATCTCTGTTCCAGGATTGGGATTTATGTATAAATAGAAGAAATTGAAATATACAGGGAGTCTGTCTCACTGATTTCTCTTCCAATGGAAAGCAGATCTGCAAGGCCTTGGACAGCTGTTCCTCAGCTGAGGGATGATGCTGGTATGAGAATCGGATATTTGTGTTTGAAGGCGCAACAAATGCAGTACCTTACATTTTAAAAATGCTTTTCAAATTTAAATTTAACCAACTAATTTTCATAAACACTCCTGTAAGAATAAGGAAATACCATCCTATTTTGGCAGATGAGGAAACTGAGGCCAAATGGTTGATATTTGCCCAAGGCTTCATAAGAAGTCAATATTAGACCCAGGATTAGAACAGAGGAATTCTTTATTCCCAGTCTTTGCTCCCAGTTCCATGCTGCAATCAAATAGTATACAATATCTGATTCAATGGTAGGCAAGACCTACCCTGTCTACCCAGGATCCTCCACAGAAAAGAATTCAAGACTATCATTTAAACTCCAGACGGGCCTTTTGGCTAATAAACTCAGCTATATTAATGACTTGGCTGAGCTAGCTCTCATAACAACCCTATAACCAAAATGAGCTCACTGTAACCGATCATGTTGTCAGTCAGAAAAAAGAAAACAAAAACCTTCGCACAACTACACTAAAAAGTATTTATCCTGTATTTTCTTTTCCTCTAATTAGGGTGCATCTTTTGAGGGGAAATGTGCATGACTGTTTGTTTAATGTACTATTTTAAATAAAATCAAAACCCTACTTTATTTTCATGTTAAAGTCTGGAATTCCTTAAAATATAAATAATGCATCACAGGAAAATTATGAATGAGGACATAAACATATTTTCTCAAGCTTTCCTCTCAGTTACCATGTTACACATCAAGCTGTTGCAGTATAATGTGCCACTGTAATAATTTTAGTATATTAAATCCCCTCACAGCTGATCCTCAGCACTAATGCCTATTCTGTAGCAGAATATGGTGGTATCCCTTTGAAGTAATAAATAGTGCATTATAGTTGCAATTTGTTTAAGATATCAGTTACAGTATGTGAGAGAGTAGCATAATAATTAACTTCTATAATAAGAATTCATTCAAATATCACAATAAAACATATTTCATAGCTATGCTATCATTAGAGTGCTTCACATTTGTGGAATTTGAATGAGGAAATGTACAAGAACAACTGAAAACACATTTTATAGCATTTGAACAAAAGAATTACCATAGGTAGGTTAACTACAGGTAGCCTTGACAGAATTTTGTTTTTTTTATATAATTTTGACATATAATATCTATGTTTATTTTTAAGTGTTTTTTTCTATTTTAAATCAATTTAAGCTTCATAGTTGCATAAGATTATGGATGTTAAAAGCATAAAAATATAAAAGCTTAACTTTTCACAGCTGCAGGAAATTATGGGAGGCATCACACATGAGAGTAGACATTGAGATTCAAAAAGTTAGACCTTTATAACCATCAAACCACAAATTGTTGACACTGCATATCAAAATATAGTTAGTATTCTTAAATCAAACTCTAATAAGTTCTCAAGCAGCATTTTTTTATATTGCCTATCTGTAAATTTCTATTATCATCCATAGAAACATTTTAATCAGTTTGTGTGTGTACAGAGAAGATAACCTTTTCTAACATTTATCAATAAAAATATAATCCTCCCAAGCCTAACTAAAGGCAACTGTATGTTGTCCTGTTGAGTGACCTCTGTAACAGTTCCACTGCCCTGCAATGAGCTCGTGCATATAGAAGAAAGTTGGTCTTATTCAAGTACTTGTGAAGGTTAAGAGTCAAGACTATATATAATGTTGATATCAGGAAATTCTGATGTTGTAAAAGTAACCAAAAATGCCATTAACGTAGTTCATGAGGTCATCGGGTGCCTGAGATGTTTATATAGCCTTATAATAGTTTTTCACTGTTGTTTTCTTTAAAGAAGGGTCCAAGTGATGATCTCAGATTCATTAATTTACTATTGTATGGTGTATTTTTTATTAATTACTTCCATTTAGGAGAGTATTAGAGACTTTTTTGGATTAAAAGACACTTTCAAGTTTCAAAATTGACCACCATCTTGGATTTGTATTGGAATTCTAATAGAAGAGTCTCCAGATGAAGATTTTTTAAAAAGTTTTCTTTTAATCAGCAAAAATGTTACGTAGGTATTTTTTTAAATGACCAAGTGTGATTTTTCCATGCGAAGACAAACTTTGAAATGATTTCATAAATGGTCATAACGTCTCAAGGAGGAAGTTGAAGTTTAATTTCAGATTTGAATCTAGTTGGCTACATTTGGAATTTCAAAGCGCTGCCCCGGCAGCACTGCGGGAGCGCTGCCGCAGCAGCGCTTTGAAGTGTGAGTGTAGTCGGAGCGGCAGCGCTGGGAGAGAGCTCTCCCAGCGCTGCATGTAAACCACATCCTTTACGGGTGTAGCGTGCAGCGCTGGGAGCCATGCTCCCAGCGCTGCTGCCCTGATTACACTGACGTTTTACAGCGCTGTATCTTGCAGCGCTCAGGGGGGTGTTTTTTCACGCCCCTGAGCGCGAAAGTTGCAGCGCTGTAAAGTGTGAGTGTAGCCATGCCCTGCAGAAATAGCCATGATGATGTCCTCCACCTAAAAAGGAAATACAGCATGCTAGGATTGCTGTGTAGGGCTCTGGGAGTCAGGAAGCAAGATAAAAAGTGAGTGATTTCTGAGGGCTTGGCTACACTTTAGAGTTGCAGCGCTGGTGAGGGGGTTACAGCGCTGCAACTTAGGATGTGGCCACACTTGCAAAGCACGGCCAGCGCTGCAACTCCCTGGTTGCAGCGCTGGCTGTACACCCAGTCGAGCCTCGGGTGTAGGGATTCCAGCGCTGGTGATCCAGCGCTGGTCAGCAAGTGTGGACGCCCACCAGCGCTTTTATTGACCTCCGGGGTATAAGGAGGTATCCCAGAATTCCTGTCCACAACAAACCGGAAGAAAGGGAGAACTCGGAGTTCAGCCAAACTGCTTATTTAAAAAAGAAACACAGCTCCTGTTTGCTGAGCGAGCGGAGGCAGGCAGGGGAATTACTTTGGAATGTTCACAGCTGTTTGCTTGAAGAGAGAAACAGCACTCTCACACGGCGGGGGGAAGGAGGAAGTCCGTGTTCAGCAGTTGCTGATCTGGTCTGACGGGTATTTAGCAGTACATAATTTGCATTTAGTGAATGAGAGAGGAGTGGAGGAAGGGAGTTAGAACTTTTAAAATGATTGAAAGTAGGCACAGTCCTTAGAACTTGCAAGGCAGGGAGCTGAGAATAGTGTCAACTCCAAAAATCCATTCTGTCTGTCTCCTCCACGCTCCCTGTCACATTCCACCCCACCCCCCTCTTTTGAAAAGTACATTGCAGCCACTTGAATGCTGGGATAGCTGCCCACAATGCACTACTTCCAACAGCGCTGCAAGTGCTGCAAATGTGGTCACACTGCAGCGCTGGTAGCTGTCAGTGTGGCCACACTGCAGCGCTGGCCCTACACAGCTGTACGAACACAGCTGTAACTACCAGCGCTGTAAAACTGTAAGTGTAGCCATACCCTAACAGTAATTTATCCGGAAAAAAGGTTTTTTTATTTACATGTTGAAAAAGATAATATAGGTATCACATTAGTCTGAGGTTAATGGCTATTCACATGTAAAGCGGAGAAGATTAGCTCCCAGTTGATTTAAGTGTGGCTCAGAGAATGTGAATTTCTCTTTAGAGATAATAGTGACATCACCATGCTTCCTTTATCAAAACCAACAGATCGGATTTCACTGTTGTGCTTCTAAAGAGAAAAAGGTCAATTCTGATATTAGTGTAACTCCTTTTCCTCCTGATTTACTCTAGCATGACCAGTTTCAAGCTTGAATGCTCCTCAAAAGTCTATGTAATTCATTAAATTCCTGTATGTAGCAATCTAACAATAGCCAGTTTAACAAAAGAGTATGACAATCTTCCACACCATGGACAATCAGAGAAGTGCTTCTGCGTCCTTGCCACAAGCTTCTCCCAGTGTTTGCGGAGAGGGATTCACCTGAAAGAACTTTTTTAAAAAATATATTTCCTACGGTTTCTGTGTCTGTCCCGCTTTGTAACACCAAAACTTTACATTTAAATTGCTAAAATAATTTCACAAATTGATATTTACATTTCCAGTTTATTTTCTGTTGGCAGCTAGTGGCACATTTTGTTATGAGTTAATACAAGGAAAACATTTTGGAGTTATTGGTCAAGAACTGTTACAACTTGAAGACTGTATGATTCAACAGATAAGGGGAGAAGCCTTTTATCTTTAGATCACTGATTTAAATTAGGTTGGTACTGACTTAAAAAAAATGACCCCAAAGAAATGAGCTGGTGGTCTCAGCTCAATTTCTGATAGACACTTATCCACATCCTAAAAACCACCAACACACCTGGACCTGACTGCTTTGCTGGAACTCTTAGCAGAATGGCCAATGAGTTAAGAGCGGGTATTAACTCTGTTCCCCTTAAAGGGAGACCCTCCAGACCAGGGAAGAGACACATTGACAGAAAAGTTTTGAGGGAATTTACACCGCTGCTCTCAGTGCTCTACTTGTTCTGTGCATAGGGAGAGGGCTGAAGTTTCTAGGGTTGTCAGTCTGGCACCTTTCATGAACAACAAATTTCCATTGCTTTTCATGAGCAACAAATTGGGGGGGGGGGAGGGGGAAGGCTGAAAGTCCTAAAATTAAACCTATCAATTTTATTTTGTATTTATTTATTTTGAAGAATATTTTCTGCTCTACTCCCCCCCCCATTCAGTGAACTACATTTACTTTGGACTCCATTTCAAATTTTAAAAGTTCAGCATTGCCACCTAAAAAAGAAAGAAATTGGAAAAGTGCTGATGTCAGCCACTGATCTCCCTGCAGACTGCATGTTCATCTGAGTCAAGATAACATTGTCATATTGGGAACCCTGTTTCCTACTGATTACCTCCAAAATTATATAATTAAATATTTGGCCAAAAAGAAAACGTTTTTATTCTCCTATTCTTCATTCACTTTGATGCTGGGAGAGCATCTACTGGAGATGTTATAACTAGAGATGGTTAATGGTACTGACCTACTCTGTAAAGCATTTTGAATTCTACTGATAAAAAAAGCTATGTAAGAGCTAGGTATTATTATTAACTATTTTAAAAATGAGGGGATTCAGCTAGAAATCACAGGTCAGATTGTGCACCCGCACAAGGACAGCTACAGTGGAAATAAAGAGGGTATCAGGAATCTTGCCCTTATGCCCACATAAAGTGGATGGCTGCAGGAGCAGTGTGTGTGTGTGTGTGTGTGTGGAGGGGGGGAGGAGTTGCAAGGACAGTGACATGACACTGATCCCCAATTTAGGAAGTAATCAATGTAGACCGTAAGGTCCTTGGGACAGAGACTGTCTTTTGGTTCTATGTTTGTGCAGTGTACAAGGAAGTCCTAGTCTATGACTGAGGTCCGAGGCACTAACACTATATACATACTAGATGCCCACCAGAAGTAGGCCAACATGTGGTGGGTAGGGGTGATTTAGGAGGGCATCCCTGGAAGAATTTCAGTGGCGTGAACCTTCCCACACCCTCCTACAACATTGGATAATTCCTTAAGGACACAATCTGGCCTTTGCTATGGGTTTCTGATATTTGCTAATGCTGTATATTTTCAGCTTCCTAGTTTCATTGCCCCTAGCCACAAGAGAGACTATCCATTAAAATAATTGTATACTAAATCTGAAATTAAATGTCCCTTTGTGCTAACAATCTACATGTTTGGAATTCCAGGCACATTGCTTAGCTGTGATTTTTAGGGCAGAATTAATTTCTGGATGCAAACCATCACAAGACACCCATAAAAACTCCCTACATGTGGTTAAATCCAGGGGTGGCTCTAGACATTTCGCTGCTCCAAGCACGGCGGCATGCCGCAGGGGGTGCTCTGCCCGTCGCCTGTCCCGCGGCTCCAGTGAACCTCTAGAGCCACGGGACCAGCGGACTCTCCGCAGGCATGTCGCCAAAGGCACCCTGCCTGCCGCCCTCCTGGCTACCTGCAGAGCACCCCCCACGGCATGCCGCCCCAAGCACCCGCTTGGCGTGCTGGGGCCTGGAGCCGCCCCTGGTGAAATCAGAATATTGAAGCTGAATACTTACTTCCCATTCATTTCTGAGAGGAGAATTTTGCCATTGATATATAACTATACATTTTGCCCTACTGGAGAGCATTAGACGGTCATCAGTTACTACTTAGTGATTCATGTGAAGTTTTCTGATATTTTATTTTCCTATGCTGAAAGCTGAGTAATGGGAACTTAGGAAAATGTCAAGCTGTAACTAAAAATACTTTGGAAAAAAAATTGTATTTTTAAATGTTGCTTTAACAGGAAAGTTCATCTTTAAAGCTTTCCCTAGCTCTGCCTAGTTTCAGCCACAACCACCTAGAAGCAGCACTGAGATGTGCAAATATTTTGCAGCCAGTAATCACTGATGCTAACTTTGACTGCAACATTCATCATCATGGCAGTGTTGGCTATGTAAAGCAGCAAGGCTCTGCAAGCCTCCCAGATCGCACTGAGGGGAAAAGAGGAGGGGAGAACTTAATTTAAGGGTTAGAGCTCTGCCCTGTTTTTCTTTTTCCCTCCTCGAATTCCCTCGAGCTGCTGCTGCTGCTGCTGCTGCTGCTCTTTCTAACGCAAAAGCCCCGTCCTGATACCCACAGGAACGCATCCCAGCGCCAGTGCGACGCTAGGTGGCACTCTGCAACCGCGGTTTGCATGCAGAGCAGTCTATTTCCAGAGACAGCTGCACTGGGGGTGTGTGTGAGTGTCCATGGGATGCCGGGGCGCAGGAACAAGCACTGTAATAAATGAGGAGCTAGTGCCTAAGCGAAGAGAGCGCTTTTAAGGGACAGAGACAGGAACCCGGGGGCCTCGCCCTGCTTCTGGCTGCGCCCAGCGTTGAACTGGAGGGCTCTCTATTAATGTGATATGCACTAGGAACAGATTTTACGCTGGCGGCTCCCCCGCCCCTCCTTGCATTTACCACTGAACTGGGGCGTGGGCTCTAAAAGCAAATAAGGAATCATGGGGATGCCCCCTCTGTCTCTGGGGCGGGCCTTTAAACGCGTCCAGCTGGTTTCACCTGGGGGAGAGTTTATCTCGTTTTGGGTTTCTCCTGGGGTGGCTCTGGTGTAAACGCGGCTTGCTTCCGCTGCAGAGCGTTACACGGCCGCTCTGAGCCTTGCCAAGACACTCCAGCTGGGACGATCTATCCAGGGTAGGGCCGGGAGGTGTGAGCCTGCGAGGGGGGGGTGTCTTGCCGGCGTGGTCTCCAGCCCCTACGCCTGGTGTGTGAGGCAGTGACGAGTGTCACTGTGCGTGTGAAAGACAGAGAGGGAGGGAGGAGGGGGGGGTTGTTGGCAATGGGCGGGAGAGAATGAGGCGAGTCCTGCTTCCTTTTCTTTCTGCCAGCACCATCTCAGCTCATTTTCTCTAAGCAATTCAACTTCACGGACAGCTACCTAGCCAGCCCGACGCTCCCATTATGGATCTACCAGGTAACCAACAATATCCCGGAGCTAGTTGGTCCACTTAAAATATGCATCGGCCAGGGGGAGGAGGGGATGGGGTAGAGTCTCGGGAGAGGGGGATACATCACGGAGATTTAAATTTGTGTTGAAGAGGGAAGGTAACTGGATGCAACTTCTCAGAAAGAATCTAAATGCAATTTGGTTTCCTAGGACAGGGAAGGGGGATTTCTTAGTCTTTCTTTCCCCTCCCAAGAGTTTAATGGACCGGTAAGTTTCAAAGGGGCACCCTACAGATCACAGCTCAGCTGGCCTGTGGAATAGATTAAAAGTATAAATTGGTGCCAGTGTCTAAAGTCTCCGTAATTCAAAAGAAAGTGTTTGTCGCAAACTGAGTTAGAAAGAGAGCTCCACAATGACGGGAATATGCCAGCGCTCGGCTTTACAGTAGGAAAGGGTTTATTTTAGTTTTTTGTATTAATGCTTATGAAATCGCGTGGGTAACTAGCGAAGCAGCCGCAAGCGCGCAGAGCGCATTGTCTGTGAAGCTCTTCGGGCTATTCGCGCTTGGCGAGACCAGGAGAGAACAGGCGTCGATCGCACCTTAGCAGCTGTGACAAAAAGTCAGGCTGCGGGCTCTTCGGTGGTGGTTTAAACACCCGCCTTCCGCAAGGGGGATTAAAGGCTAGTTGGGGATCTGTCAATAAGGTTTAGCTGGCTTGATTTCGAGGCTAAAAGTGTGGGAAGTGAGAAAAAAATACAACTACCGCGCACTTTTCCTTCCCGTCTCAAACTGCGGGGGGAATATGGCAGTACGCCCCCCCCCGGGGGAGGGGGGTGCCGGGAGAGGAGACATCTGGCATGGCACTTGGGCATCTCCTGGACCTGTTGTGCCCACTTAGTGACACCCTGCCAGGCAGGGAGGAGGGTGCGCGCTTGCCGGGCGGTGCTGGGCTCGCCAGGGGCTAGTGCGGGGTGTGTGTGGCTGCTCTCCCTGGACCGGTGGCTGATTGCTCTCTTTGCCGTTGCTAGGCTGTGTGCCGTCCGCCCTGTGAGGACGCCTCATTGCCCTGCCCGGAGGAGGAGGACTCGGATCTAGTCCCAAGCCGGCTGCCAAGGAGAGAGCGCAGGGGAGGAACTAGGCGCAGCCTCCCCTCCCTACCCCCTTGCTCCCTGATGCCGGCGCCGAGCGGGAGCGGCTGCTGGCCCCTGCCGAAGATGCCGGGGCTAGGGCGGCGGGGGGCGCTGCCGGAGCCCGCGGGCTGCTGCTCCTGCCTGGCGGCGGCGCTGGCCCTGCTGCTGCTGCTGCTGCCGGCCGGCTGCCCGGTGCGTGCGCAGAACGACACAGAGCCCATCGTGCTGGAGGGCAAGTGCCTGGTGGTTTGCGACTCCAGCCCGTCGGCGGACGGGGCCATCACCTCCTCCTTGGGGATCTCGGTGCGCTCGGGCAGCGCCAAGGTGGCCTTCTCGGCCACCAGGAGCACCAACCACGAGCCGTCGGAGATGAGCAACCGCACCATGACCATCTACTTCGACCAGGTCAGCCAGCTCCTGCTCTAGCCTGCCCTCTCCCCTGGGGATGCTCCCCATCGCTAGCCCCCTGGACCCACACTTACTGACCACCCCCACTCACACGCACACACACCCTGCTGTGGTCCCCTCGCCACCATCCCAGCCACTGCATGGAGTTTGCAGAAAGCATTGCCCCGGCTGAGCAATTTCATCCTCCCGAGGAAGCGTTTGCATTTTCATTATTAATGGTACATAATGTAGGCTTCTGCTTCGCTTTTCTATGGCGCCTTCCCGGCAAGGATCCCAAAGCTCCCAGCGAATCTTTTCTGATGGGAGTTAAAGGGGGCGAGGGCGTGCAGACCTCAGGACAGCAGGGCATTCAGTATAGCAACCCCTGTGCTCGTGGGCAGTCACTGAACCTGTCGATTCCGAGTGTATTTGGCAATGTTACCGCGTCTCTCTTGGGCGAAGGGTGTTCCCTACCCTGTGTTGTCAAAGTAGTCAAACGATGAGTAGCGAAGGAGTAGGTTCATTTTGCACGATTTATAGCCGGTGCAGAATGGTGATACTGTCTTAGAAGTCACTTTGAGCTCATTCTGTTTTCATCGTATCTTTCCTGTGTGGATCCCCACTGCCATTTCGTCGGGTTACCTGACTTTGAATGCTGCCCTTGGAATTGTTGTGTGTTGTTCTGATTAACGAATGCGTTGATTTTTGGGCTGCAATCTTATTTATTCTGTTACATATGGATCTAGAAGGCGTCAGTATCTTAAACAAAAACAACCAACCAAACAAACAAATAAAAAACACCTCTACCCCTCTAAATCTTAATCAGTTATAGCTTAACTAAGGAGTCTCGACCATTCCCTTTGATATCAGAGAGAGAGAGATTTCTGCACATCGTTTATTGTATATGTTTGGCTCTCATCAGTTTGTTCATGTAACTTCATCTCCATGTTTCCACAGTAATGAAGCTATTTTCTTTTTCCTCATGGTGTTCATTTTTTTCTTTAGTTCATTACGGCAAATGGTGGAGGTTAGGGTTTTGATACTTTTTAGGGGTGTTGCTTTTTAATTTTATCCGTAATTTCAGTTCAGAAAAAAAAGGTAAAACAAGGATTGCAGCCTGTAAATCTAATAGTCTGACAGAAAATATTGAGGAGAGAGAGAGAAGTGGTGTTTGATATACCTACTGGCCAGACCCTTCTTCCTTCTCCCCTTCATCATATACTAAACTGGCACTGGGATCACTGGTCATCTGAGCAGGAGGTTGAGAAATAAAGAAAAATGGGAAGATAGGAAAAAAGGGCTTAATAGGACTCTGAACGCCCCTCCCCCCTTTTAATGACTCTCTGATATTAACAAGCACAGGGAATGGTAATCCATAGAATATTGCGAGAGAGTGGATAGAGCTAGTGTGGTGATGAAGAATAAGAAAGACATTCGGAAACCTCTTTTGAAACATTCAGCCAGGTTCACAGTTGTCTTTTGCTTTGAGTTGTCTAATCTGCCCAGGTTTTATTGTTTTTTAAAAGGGTTTTCTCAACTAAATTTGGAAAGATTGAATTTTACTGCTTGCCTAGTTATAGATAGTGAAACCTGGGCACATTCACTATATAGTGTGGGTTTTATCCCTGTCCAGTTAAAACACCCAAACTGCTTATAAGTAGATTTCTGAGAGAGGAGACTGGACAGAAGAAGTAGGGGCCCGATCTTGATCGCATTGACGTCAATGCAAGTTTCATCATTAACGTCAGTGGAAGCAGGAGTGGGCCTCTCTTGCAATGGCTGAGTAGATGTTGGTATTCTGTGAATGTGATTTCCTCTTAATTGTAAATATGGCAAATTGGGAGTGTTCTGGGGAAAAAAAACACAATAACAAACCCTGAACAGTTTCTTCCCATAGATTCTCTCTTGCCCTTTTCCACTTGGTAGAGTGGTTTGGCTAATTGACTTGGCATAGAAGGTCATCTTACCTCATTCTAATTGTATGAGTGTACTCTCATGCAACAGTCTTCACTATTCCTTACTCCAGCTTCTGAGATGGCCAGAGCTTCTTTCTGTGGATATAATGCATCCCACTTATTTATTCAAGTCGGTTATAATTAGTACCAACCCTCCAGAGGAAGAGAAAGAGAGGAGTAAATTGGCAGAAATGATATATAATTCCTCCATACCTTCACTCAGTTGCAACATGTTTAAGTCCTATTTTGTTATGTATTTGTTTAACACGTTAAACTTGGGGCATAATTAGTTTCAAAAGTGACATATAAAAATCCATTGCACATTTACTTGACAGTTACTGTTCCCTTCTCTTTGTCTGTCAGTAATAATATGTCTTCCCCTCCTTTACTTTACTGAGGCTGTGGTGTTTTCACTCAGTCTAACAGGTTTGGGTTCATCACTGTCTTAATAAACCACTTTACGAACTACAATACTTTTTAAATGCCTTGGAAATTGACTCCTTCCCCCTGCAGTACGGTTTAATTGTATTGCAATTACCATTTCCAATAAGCTTTACATAGGTCATGGAGCTGATGCAGAATTTTTCTGGCACTTAATTGATTTGTCTTTGTTTGTTTGCTTTCCAG
Organism: Gopherus flavomarginatus; assembly: GCF_025201925.1. Lineage (NCBI taxonomy): Eukaryota > Metazoa > Chordata > Testudines > Testudinidae > Gopherus > Gopherus flavomarginatus. The sequence goes on from NC_066618.1 coordinate 199,122,156, forward strand.
GTATTAGTTAATATTGGCAACCATTTTGATCTTGCGTCCAGTATATTTGTAGCACCAAGAAAAGGGATTTATAGTTTCAGTTTCCACGTGGTCAAGGTCTATAACAGACAGACTATCCAGGTGGGTAATAATTTAAACACTCCATTGAAGATTCTTCATTCTTGTACTCTCTTTGCTTTTAAAATGTGGACCTATAAGCAATAGGTAATATATAAAAACACAGTAAGTGAAGAATTTATGCATGCACTGTTTATTAAGGTGAACATTTTGTCTGCTCTATAAAATGATGGAATGAAATAAAAATAATCATTGATTACTTTTAGATTAGCTCAAACCTGCTGCTTTTGAGTGTGAAAGGTTAATGAAGTGCATAAAGAAAAAATACTTAATATTGTCTCTTTGCATTTTAGGTAAGTTTAATGCAAAACGGCTACCCAGTGATTTCAGCTTTTGCAGGGGATCAGGATGTCACCAGAGAAGCAGCCAGCAATGGAGTCTTGCTCCACATGGAGAGAGAAGACAAAGTGCATCTCAAACTGGAAAGGGGTAACCTCATGGGAGGGTGGAAATACTCAACCTTTTCTGGCTTCTTAGTCTTTCCACTATAAAGGAAGACCAAATAGGAGCCAGATTCTTGAGCTGAAACAAGGATTGAGTCGTTAATGACACACTGAACTTGGCAGAACATGATAATATTTCCAACCACGCAGTCAGACTGTCATGGTAGAAGAATGATAACCTTCTAAACTCCAATATTTACTTTGAATATTGACAATTCCTCCGGAAACCTGCTCCTCTAATTAGTTTTAGACGACAGTGATCTTTAGGAGAAATGAAATTATCGACCTGAGCAATTTGTACCTGTGATTGTAAAGTCAATTTCGGATTTTATTGTTGGGATCATTGACTTTTTTTCTTTCTTTCTTTCTTTCTGTTGTTGTTGTCCTGATGAGACAAGTAATTTGGACCACACAATCACTTGTCAAAGGCTCACTCCAGACCCAGAGGAATTCACCATCTGATGAAGTGTTCTTTCAATGATTTTTTCTTTGTGTTGTATAGCTTTAAGGAAAAAAAAAGAGAAAAAAATGGCTTCAGTCTCAGTCCTGTATTTCTTGGGGAGGGGGAATTCTGGACATTATTGTGTCAAGAAGTGCTTTATCCAGTGAAGCAAACTTTGCACGATTGGAACTTACTTTGTTTTGTGTTTATATTTTTCATCAACAACTTATTTTTGTTTTCTGATTTTTTGTGCTAAAAATTGTAAGCTAGATTGATCAATAAGACAAAACAAAGCACATATATACTTTGTAGCTCCAAGTAAAATTAACCAATGAACAATTCTATCTGCACTTTTCAAATGATCTTTACAGATGCATTTAGAGAAGGAGCTATGTGATCCTTGACTTATAACCTCAAATCCTTAAAGAAACTGACGTTTCTGAATTATCCTGACATTTCTAGAAGAAACAGTAGAGGCTTTGAATATCTTATCTGACCATACCCTAAAACATATCATTTATTTGCATTACTGAGTGTATTTTGGTGTTTTTATCTGATATGTAGTTATTATATGTGTTCATTAATGCTTGAATACAGTTTATGGGAACACTGAAAGATGACAGATCAAACTCCTTCCTCTCCAAGTTAAATAAAAGAAGATCCCTGTTTTCCCCCACCAAGTTTAACGTGTTAAACAAATACATAACAAAATATCACCAGTTACCACTAGTATTTTTGAAAGCATATGGTAGTAGGATGTCAGAGACCTGAGGCTGTGAAACTAGTTGAAGGTTTATGTATCATCAGTGAATGCACCATAAATTATACAATTTTTTAATTTATTTATTGTCTGTATATGCTTCTCCTCTTAGCACACAGAGTCCAAAGAAATCTGGGTGCAGACTCCATCCAGTACTGTATGCCAGGAAAAGTCATTGATTCCAAACGATAAAAGACGAAACTCAAATTCATCCTTTTTCCGTCAATGTAACCAAAATGCTGAATAACTTAAGATTCAGAATAAATGGGTTTGATGTCCATCTTGCTTTTTTCACTTCTATATATAAGGGTCAGAGTATTGAATTGTGCACTTAGGAAATACTGCAGTTCTTGCTCATTAGGCTCATTGAAGGGATTTTGTTTTATTTTATTTTATTTGTCTTGCTATTAAGTATGTAAGTAATTTGAGTATTTAATTTTTATATTTTGTCAGGTTCCCTCCCCAAACATAATGCAAAAACATTTGCAGAATATTAATGGCAGACATAGTGCATTTCAAAATTATGATGGCCATATTGTTTTCATTGTAAATTTATCATTAAAGGACATTGCCCATTTAAAAAAAGCCCATGTTCTTTAAAAAAGAAACAAACCTTATCTGTGTTTGCTCTAATACCTCAGATTATTAAAACTGAAATAATGTTAAAAATCTACTGTATTTTCACCATTTATGCTGTTTGTTTATTTTTGGCACTTCACTTGGCTTGGTTAAGGAGAAAAAGACTGGTCAGTTTAGTTTTTGTTTTTAGTCAGTTACACTTCCTGATTCTTATGCACGGGTGCACTGCTGCAATTATTTGGTTACAAACTCTTCAGAGGTATGTTTAAATCAAGGGGGGAAACTATTTCAATTAGAATAAAAAGAAATCATGAAAACAATTTTATAAAAATTAGATAGTCCAAACCCACTTGTTTCTTTTATCTAATTTTTGGGTATAAAAGACCTGACAGACTCCTTTGAACAAGGAGACACTGAAGTGGGAGCAAGTTATTGAGTTTAGAGTTTCTGAGATAAACAGAATTTGGAAGCAAATCTGAGAGGTTACCATAATCAAGTATGCAGTCATATTGACCTCAGTGTGGTTATTCATGTGAGTAGGGTGAGCCTGATCAAGTCCTGATTCTTGCCTCAACCAAGAGATTCCAGTCAAGAGGAGGACCCCTTCCCAAAACTAGAGATATTCTGGCAAGTTACTTAGGCCATTGTGAGTGCAGAATATGCTGTCGAATCTCCTTTTTCTTTTCAAGTGCGTCACCTCTACCTTATCCATTTATTTAAAAATAATGGATAGATCATGCTTTCAATCTGTCTTTGAGGTGGGGCAAGACCTCTGATTTATTGTTCATTTCCCTACTGTTTCATTCCAAGTTTTGTGTCGTGGTACTAAGGGAGAGAGTTAGAAAACTTATATAAAATGCTAAATAAAAGGGAAACTGAATAGCACATTCTTATTCTGCGCTAGCTATACTGAGAATAATTTTTTTCTTCCCAGAGAATTCTCTGTGACTGTTAGCTTTCTACCCACTCCGTTTTACTAAAGTAGTTTCTAAGACAGTAGAGAGCCCAGTCTGGCTTTCATTGAAGTCATTGGGTGCATCAATGATAAATGTAATATCTCAATATCTGTATCAGGGAGATGAGACACACATTGTGGAACGCAACAGAAAAAAACAAAAACAGACTTGCTAAAGAGAGCCTAATATAGTAGTCATGGACAGTAAATTTAATTTAATAGTGATTGATGAAAGTAACTTTATTTCATTGGATGCAATTTAAGGTTGGCCTAAATGACGTTGTAAATTTCATGTTGGTAAACAGTGTGAGAGTTCGTAAGTGTAAACATACTTCTTAAGGGAGCAGAAGAATGGGATCATAACAGGAATAACAACCAACAGGAGAATCTAAGAAAGGTGAGACAGGGCAGGCCGCCTGCAGCTCTAGTACGAAAGCTTTAGCTCCCTAGTTTGTTTTTTTTACAGTGATGCCCTTTGGATGGTGGAAGCCAGGAGCTGCATTAGGAAAAGAGAAATATTGTTAGTGACCCTTGTTCAGTTCCTCTAGCACTGTGACAAGTACAAGCAGAGTTTGAACTTGACCCTTTAAGGTACTCTGTGCCCTCATCTTCTATTGAAAGCAGTGGGAGTTAAGCATTTCTCAGAAGTGGTCAGCACCTTGCAGCATTGACCTGGTTATGCAGAAACCATCCTCCCAACCAAACAATCCAAAACAAACACCACATCGTGAGTTACATTATGTTTGTCCATTTTATCTTTTCTGCTTTTACACAGGAACATCCAGTTTTTATTGGAGAAGCTTCTATTTACACTTGGCAAAGTATATGATAGACTTAAAAAATCCAGCATCATTAATGAGCTAGTTATATCATTTTCATGAGCAATGATTTGTCAGTATAAAGTCTATGAAAATAATATTCACTATAAATAGGTTAAAAATACAGTGTCTGTCCATGGGACAATTTGCATTTCTAGGCAGTGGGACCACTTGCATACCTAGCATAAAGTAGCGTGACTGCCACTGACTCTAGTGTTGTATTTGGCCTAATAAGCAAAGGTCTTTGTTTAATGAATGAGTCTGACTGCTAATTACAGAATTTTGATTGATCAGATTCTTACTTTGGTTATGCAGTTTCATGAATCACAATGATTGAAATATTGCTTTATGGTCATTGACTACCTGTTAAAAAGATCCTGGTACATTGTTATAAACTCCTGCGGTTAAGGGGGGTAAGGTAATATCTTTTATTGGACCAACTTCTGTTGGTGAGAGAGACAAGTACATCACAACCACAATTATACACAGAAAGGCTGGTTAGACTTAACACAGGGAATCCTTTGATTTAATGCTTTTATAATCAAGTATCAGCAAAATGAAAGTCTGCTTTCTTAGCAAAATAAATAAATTACTTTCTGAATGAAAAGGCCAGTCTTGCTTTCCTTACTCATATGAGTAATTCTGTTGATATAAATGGGACTATTTGCATGAATAAGCTGGGCAATATTGGGCATGAATTGGGGAAGTGTAAACTTTTGTCAGAGTCTGATCCTGCTTACTTTTAAAATCAATGGCAATAATCCTTTTTGATTTCAGTGGGAACCCTACCCGCTGCAGGCAACAATCTGCAATTTAAAAGTGTTACAGTATTGATCATAATCCTGCCGGTGCAACCCAAGTACTAGAGAAACTCCTTTAACTCATTGTGTTATAAATCCATCTTCAGAATGAGCACCTTTCTGGTTTTATACAACTTTATAAACAATATAGCTGCTTTTTTTTCTGGTTAGACCTTATTGGTGCCATCCAAAATGAAATTGTTATGTTTAAATCATGTGTTGCCATGAAACTTTGTGGCATATGTGGAGTTCACATAACATTTCATACTTCTACCCCTGACAAAATAAATCAAATTAATTCAATGAATCCCAAGCACTCTTCAGCAATAAAATAATAAAGATAACAAACTCATGTCTACATTAATCCTAAATGTATTCTGTTTCATTATGCTGATTTTCTTCTAAGTTCAAATATGTAAGAAATTGTAATTGGCTCATAATTAAAATTTACATTACATATTTTAATTTTCTGACAAACCTACAGATCAAATGCTGCAAATAATGTAAATAGTAGCCTAGTGAGATATTGCAATATAATTCATAGGAATTCCAAATACAATAAATAGAAACATCTGCATCAATAGAAAAGTTAAGCACTAACTAACAGGAAATGCCAAAATTAAGGTAGCAAATTGATGATAGTGATTGCTGCCACTTCCACTATAATAATGATCAATGTAATCTTTAAATATTGGAATGTTAAAGAAGTTGCATTGAAATATCTTGTGATGTGTTCTTTATTGAAAGGTTCCCATTCCATATGCCTATTAGAATGACTTTGCAGAAACAGAACCTCTCATATATATAACTGCTATCACTACATTAGGCATAATGGAGTTGACTGTCAAACTTCTAATGGATCCTTTTGGCTCTCTGTGTGTGTGCGCACATTGTGTATATGTATATATATATATAGAGAGAGAGAGAGAGAGAGAGAGATGAGGTTGTACAAATAGATAGCATTTTCTTATGTACCTTTTCCTTCATTTTACCTAAGTATTATCTAAAAATATTTTCTCTCATTTTAGAAATAGGTACTGTAAAGCGATAGATACTATATATTAATATCTATAACTGAAAATACACTGAGAAATATAATTGCAAAGAATTTTATAAATAAAAGTTCAGAGAGCTGCCACTGTTTAAGTAGTCTTTAAGATGAAGTGAAGCACAGAGTTAATAATAAAAAGCTTCTGTGGTTTGAAGAAGCTCCAGTTCTGTTAAAGCTCTTGTGATGTATGAACTCCTCTGTGCTGAGTAATGCATCCCGAGAACTGCTGTTAAACACCAGACAGTGGAGCTATCACAAATTGGCAATTCTTTGTGTCCTTAATCGATTGGCATTGGTTGGAAAGAAGGTGGTACACATCAATGTTAAATCTGTAAGGGAAAATTCATCCCTCTTGTTTAGTGGCTGCAATATTCCCCTGTTATCTTCCTTTTTACCCCTGTACATTTTCTACATAGCTATGCACTTTGTATGTCACATGTCTAAAACAAGACTATGGAATCCTACTGTGCATTCATGGGGGTCAGGATCAGAGGGATCACCCTTTTCTCTCACCCCTTCTCTCCCCATCCCCCTCCATATATACACTCTTGATTTTTATCTTCACTAGGAAAATGGTCAACACTGCAGCATTCATTTCTAAGTAAAAGCAGTAAGTATAGAATTTGATGCATGACAAACTATATAAGAGTGAATCTTTCTACTCCCTAGAAAATAATTTATCCTTAAGTGCAAAGTTTTATTAGATTTCTTGGGAGATTTTTTTTTTGACGTGGTTTCTAACACATCTGCCTGGGAACTGCCAGCAAGAAACAGTTTCTCGGTCCCTTCTCCTCTCACCTGACCTTGCTGGAGATTCTTGTGTTATCATTAATCACCATAATCTTGCTCAGCATAATAACTGTACCCTTTATCTTGACTATCTAGTCAAAATGAGCTTCCATAATAACTTTATTTTGATATAAAAACATAGATTTTTCCTTCCTTTTTCCAAAGGTTTCCACTACTTCCTAGCTCTATAACACAGCAATACATTAACACCATTCTCTTACCAAGAACTTCTCATCACTGAGACCTATATCATCTCACTGTATCGTTTGGAGGGAAATTCCTAATTGTGGATTCATTTTAATGCAGACTTTATAAAATATTTTATTTTTGTGATGGAGCATTTTTAACAATGTTTCCCAGTGAAACATTTAACTTCTCACTCATAATGTTTTCAAATCTTGTCCATTCAAATGATCATAGCTTCAGAGTCCTATCTATTAGACACATGAGCCTGCAGTTCTGCACCAAAGTACCCATTGAACTGAGCCCTAACTGGTTAATAAGGGACAGAAAACAAAGACAATTAAAATAGAATGTACATGAATCAGTGAGTTCTGATAAATATTTTGATCCTGTTAAATCTGTTTCCCAGAGGGGAGAATTTGCATATTAGAGGTGACTTAACAGCCCTTGATCCTCTTAGTCCTTTTAAAACATTCTATGGCCAGAGGTACTAGAAAACTTTCTGCATCCTCATAGAGCCTTTTTAGGTAATATAAACCTTGGAATGCAAGTGTTAGGAGGCAGGAAAAGAAAAGGAGAATGCAAAAGACAGTTCTTTGAATAGATGCAGCTATGTGTTCCATTTAGGTGTGCACATGAAACTGGAGAACTTTGCCTAGCAGTACCCCTTGGGGCCGTGCTTGCACCCTGTGGCCCTAGCCTCTCCCCAGGCTATATAAAAGTGTCACCAGCCCAACCCACCTCAGTTTCTTCTTGCCACCTGCAGCTAGAGACAGTGCTTGGCATGGGCAGCATGTGACTTCCACATCTGGGGAGGCAGGGTGTGAGCACCAGAAGCCTCCTCCTCTGAGGACCTGCCCACACTCCACCCCAGACCTGACCTGGGGCTTAGGGGAGGGGATGGAGACTTGCAAGGGGGGGGTTGGAGGTTCCTCAGGGGAAGAGGTGGAATGGGGACAGGAAGAGGAGGATCACCGGTGAGGCCACAGAAGAAGAGGACGAGTGGGAGTGGGACCTCAGGGCAGACTGGAGGTGGGACTATGGCTCAGGTGCCCTTTTGGCGGTTGCGCTCCAAAGACAGTGGGCTGGCATGCTTCCAGAGAGATTTGTGCCGCATCCTGTTCAGAGTGGCTTAGCCTCCCCTGGCCTCTTATACCCGCTGCCCATGGAGCTTGGTATGTTTTTTTCATCTCACATTTTCACTCCATTTTCTGAGTCTTTTTTTTCTTTTTGTTTTCCTCTAGATAATAGTTAGTTAGTAGTACCTGTGATAGACCCAGGCCAATTGGATACAGCAGAATAGCAGAAGGCAGATATACTGGCCACTGGATTAACAGTTTTCTGTTCCCAGACTGACCAGAGCAGGGGCTGCTCCAGGCTAATGAGAACACCTGACTCTAATTAACCTGCAAAGAGTCAGGTGAGGCCATTAAGCTAATATGACCACCTGACTCTAATTAAGGCCCCGCTGGTACTATAAAAAAGGCTCACTCCAGTCAGGCAGAGGAGAGACAGGAAGCCAGAGGAGAGGAAGTGTGGCTGAAGGGGTGATTAATGAAGACACCCTCAAACCATTGGTAAGGGAGCCCTAAGGTAAGGGTGAAGAAGGGAGAAGCAGGAGAGCTGTGGGGAAGTGCCCCATGGAAATGTAGCAACTCTGGCAGTGAAAGGTTGGCTGCCAATAGCTGCTACCATTAGGGTCCCTGAGCAGTAACTCGTAGTAGAGGGTGGGCTCGAGTTCCCTCCAACCCACCACTACAGGAACATCTCCTGGGAGGGGAAGTCGGGCCCCTGTCAGGACAGGAGGCTAAACTGTTCTGAAATAAGCCCCCAGGGACAACAGAGACTGTGGGAGTTCTCACCAACCTTCTTTCTGACCTAAGATGAAAAGGGCTCAGTAGACTGTAACCCTGGCCCTAGAGAAAGAAGGGCTACATGGAAGGTCACAGTGAGCCACTGAGGCTAGCATAAACCGCCTAGAAGTGCAGGACCCACAGAGGCAAGGTCAGAGCTCTGCCACATACCTTAGGTTTAGTTTAGTATTAGAATATTTGTCTTCCCTGTGTGATGTTCACATCAGAGTTCAAGCATTGTTCACTGTGTGGGGTGCCACTCCCAAATAGTGATCCCCACATGTGGTGCTTGTTGTGACTTGGTGAGTGACACATTCTGTAAGTAATTCAAGAAGAGGACTCAACTGGCAAGAGATTTTTCAGCTGAAGCAGCACCTTTTGGAGCAGGCTATGAGGCCTACTTCTGCACCAAAGCCTTCATCTCATTGGCTGTCACCTTTGAATACCGCTCCACATTCAGACCCTACTGATTCCCCCAAGAGGAAGAAGATTAATTTTCCCTCCTCTGGTGTGGCAAGGAAGAGGTCCCATAAGATTAATCAGGACTACCCCAGTGCTCGAGGAGACTCTCCCTCATCTTATAAGATGAATGCTGACCAACACCATATCCTTCCGACATGCAGGATGGAGCAGGTCTCTCTAACTGATCCCCAGTATGGTGCTGAGATCAGCGAGAATCTGTACCATGAACTCCAGTTCTGGCCATGGGGCATCTGTTGAGTTTGGTACTGATCATGTTGGTATCAGTGCCTATGGTCTCCATGCAGGTAGCACATCAGGCAGTTTCAGATCTGATTTGCCTCTCTGTGCCTGACTCTAGTTCAGGAGTTTTCCAGTGCCATAGTTTCTACCACTTCATCCTCTGTCATGTCCTTGGAACCTTCTGGCTGTGTCACAGAGTTGCCATGTTCCTCAATATCCCAGCTTGCACTGCTAGCATCACAGGGTGTGGAATTGAGTCTGATGACATCCTTGACACTGAAGGCCCACTTGGTGCAGATGCACCCCTCAGCTTCATCATTGCAATGGTAGCAGATCCTATCATTGATCTTGGAACAGTCCTTGGTCTTGGTGCTGGAGCCTTCTATGGTACTGGGTGGAAGTGTGTTTCACATGGAACTGCTTGTGCCAATTCCCTAGTCTCCACCTGCACCAATACCACTCCATCCAGATGACTTTGATGAGTCTGAATGTTAGTTCACACTGGCAAAGATGGCGCCCCAGTTGTCACCAAAGAATCTCTGGGACTCATCAAGATCCAGGTTGGGGTCATCCACCCCTTTTCCTTTTCCTGATAAGCACCAGAGAGCATCTTCAGATCAACATTGAAATCAAAATCAGCATTGTTCCTACAGTCAGGACATGGGCTCTTGTCCCAGTGTCTACTGGATCTTGTGGTTCAAGAACAGGATCCATTATTGGCACAGCAAACTGCTTCTTTTTACTCTCTGGATGACTCTTGTGTGCTAGGCTTCTCCTGGCCAGTGCCTGAGGATTTTAAGGAATATGAGGACATCCTTACGCATATGGCCACTACATTAGGCATCCAGGCTGAATTTCTGAAGGAGAATATGCATAAACTGCTGGATATTCTCCAACCATCAGCCCTCCATCTTGTCTCCATCAGAGTCTCTAATTTTGATGTTTGATGTTTGATGCAAAAGAACTGAGAGGGACAGGCCAGCAGAGGGGCTAGGGCTGCAGGGTTTTCAAACAACTGAGTGATCATTCATCATGATCAGGGGTGAAGTAAAGAGGCTAGAATGTAGGAACAGCAAATGGGTTCCTCAAAAAGCAGGAAGATCACATGTCTGTTCTTTCCACCTGTATTAGCCCCTGAACATATACATTATGGTTGTACATGTATCCAGAACTCTAAGATAGAGCCCTGACACTATGTTATTTGCTTCAGTAACATGGAAATGGAATCAAGCATGTGCACATGATTGGCAACTGTACTGAATATTTGGTAAAGGATAGTGGATTCAATACGAGTACCTGTCAGGTAAGTGAAACAGTGTTGTTTCCATCAAATGTGGGAATACATAGTAACAACCTGAACTCCCCTGGGCAAAGCCCTGCTACTTATACAGTTAAAGATCAGGCTGCAGCCTACATATCTAGGACCACTAGTTTTAATATGCAATAAGAGAAAACAATGGAAAATCATCTAGTCAGTTTGGATTGTGGTTTTTTTCTTTTCCCCTCAGTCAGGAAGGAACTCAAGGCTTGGCTACATTTGCAGGTGTGCAGCGCTGGGAGTTACAGCTGTCTTCGTACAGCTGTGTAGGGAAAGCGCTGCAGTGTGGCCACACTGACAGCTACCAGCTCTGCAGTGTGGCCACATTTGCAGCATTTGCAGCGCTGTTGGGAGTGGTGCATTATGGGCAGCTATCCCAGTGTTCAGGTGGCTGCAATTTGCTTTTCAAAAGAGGGGAGTGGGGTGGAGTGTGACAGGGAGCGTGGGGGAGACAGAGAGAGTGGATTTTTGGAGGTGACACTGTGTCAGCTCCCTGCCTTGCAAGTTCTAAGGACTGGAAGATACACAGCAACAACCTTCAATCATTTAAAAAGTTTCGACCCCTTCCCCCACCCCTCTCTTATTCACTAAATGCAAATAGCCTTCAGACTAGCAGCTGCTCCAAAACGGACTCCCCCCTCCGCATTGCTCCTCTCCTCAAGCAAACACTATCAAGCTGTGAACATTCCAAAGAAATTCCCCTGCCAGCCTCTGCTCGAGCAAACAAGCTGTGTTTGTTTTTTAGATAAGCAGCTCCGGGAGCCTGGAGTTGACAACAAAACAGCAGAGTGGCTGAACAGGCATTCTGGGATACCTCCTTATACCTCAGAGGCCAATTACAGCGCTTTTGGTGGCCACACTTGCAGAGCAGCACTGCATCACCAGCGCTGCAATCTTTATACCCGAGGCAGAGCAGGAGTACAGCCAGCACTGCAATCAGGGAGATGCAGCACCGTATGTGCCTTGCAAGTGTGGACGGTGAGTAAGTTGCAGCGCTGGTGGTGGGTTTACAGCGCTGCAACTCTCCAGTGTAGCCAAGCCCTCAGTTATTTTAAAATAAGGAGTCCAGATACACTGTGCTGCAAGATCTAATGCTTTTTTTGCAAAAAAAGCCTGCTTGTCTCCCTCCACATCCAGACCAAGACAGGCATGATGGCCAGGAGTAGGGGCTTTACCTGTATGATGCAGTTTTTTAGATCCTCCTAGAGGTCTGTGGTAAAAGCCTCATAATCTCTAGGGTGATTTCTTTCTGGCTGGCTGGTCTCCCATTCTCCCATCTCTGGGAGAGTGCAGTCAATCAAAACTTGCTGTGCTCAGTGAGGGGGCAGTCTCCTACCTGACTGAATGTAGCGGTCAGCATTACCCTCCCCTTTCCAATCCCTCCTGTTGTGTAAAGAAATGACTGGGAGTAGATACGGCTTTAGGGAGGTTTAGGTTGCTGCTTTTACAGGCCCTAGGGTATCAGGGTACTGGTTATGCACTCCTCCAGCTTTTAGTGGGGCCATGAGAGGGTCTTATCTACAAATATTCTGCCCAGGAGGTAGAATGCTGCCAGAAGTCTCCTCAAGCCTCCAAGTAATATAGAGCTGAGGAGATTCCCCTACAGGTATGGTGAGGAAGACAAAGGGTAAAATGTTAGAGTGAGGGGTGGAGGTACATAGAATGAAACACTGGGAAATTAGGACAGAATGAAATGGGGGCACAGCGTGAAAGGAGTGAAGTGACAGAAACAAACAGGGATTCAGGGAGTGAATGAAATGCTGGCAAGGTGAGAAAGAGACTTTTATGTGGTGAGGCTGGGACAGAGAACACAACATAGGAGTGGGGCCAAAGGGACAGAGTATGAAATGTTTGGGGTAAGAAAGAGGGAATTTAAGAATGAGTGGCTTTGGGGCAAGAGATGGAATGAAACTGAGAAGGAAAACAAAGGTAAATATGGAAACAGCTTTTTTTTTTTTTTTTTTTGCCGCTTGGGGCGGCAAAAGCCCTGGATCTGGCTCTGTCTATCCCTCGTATTTTATTTCTTCTATCCCATTGCAGAGCAATCCCATTTTCCAGAGAAAAGAAATCACAGCTTGTGTCCCAGAGAGGGAGTCTGAAAAATGTTGGGAATAATTAGAACATCTGGTGCTGTAAATCCAACAGAAAGATGTCCTCAGTGGATCATGGCCTAATCTATTCTACAACTACAGCATTGGAGTTACTTCAGCACAAAAGAATTACAAGGGAAAGTGATATCATGGAACCATGGTCATCAGTAGGCACAAGGCATACAAAAATTGGCAGTTATCCAAAAGGCAATATCATATCATGATAATCATCTCTCTTCAGCTGCTCTATTATTTAGATTTTTTTTATCTAGGAATAAGTGGATTCTATCAGCTACTGTGATATCATTTTTTCTTTTGCAGTTCACATGGATTCATTTACAGTTTATAATGGATTGAACTACAGTACCTGAAGGCTTTGCTTAAATCAATGATTGATTAGTACTTGGGCCTACCTGTTTGATTTTGAGCCCAATCCTGCTCTGTTTTAGGTTAACTGGATGCAGGATCAGGTGCTGTGTAGCAGTGAATACACATCCATGCATACTCTTTAAATAATAGGAATGAAATACTACTTCTATTAATAGATTCATAATTTTTAAGATCACAATGGACCATTAGATCATCTCATCTGACCCACCGTATAACACAGACCATGGAATTTCACCTAGTTACCCCTGTATTGAGCCTAGTAACTTGTGTTTGACTAAAGCATATCTTCCAGAAATGACTATTATAGTGATCTTTTCAATAGATGGCACTGCTGGGACTAAAACTGTTGCTTGACTAAGATGCAGATTAGTTTTTGAAAAGGACTGCTGGGATATAGAAAGAGAAAATGGCTTTATGGGGTGGGGGTGGGGATTATTGTCTTTAAACAGGGGGCTCTGTTTTGTGTATAATTTGGAAATTGTGGGAAGGTCTGTTTGTATTACCTCTGAGGGTGTTGAAAAGTGGGTCAAGTACCACAAGTACAGATAGTTTGCTCAGGAGAGTGACTTAGATGATGCAGGTATGAACAAGCTATAGCTACCGCAAATGAATATTAAAGACCCAAAGGTAATTGTGCAATAAAAGTCTGACTGTGTCTGACTGAATCCACCTCAGTTTATTCTCTTTAACTATAGCTACTCCATGGGCTGGACTAGGTTATAAGTGAAAAACCTCCTTGGGGACGTGTTTGTAAATTTTCAGTAATTTAATTTCATCAGAATCCTTGGAATATTGTTACTATCACAAACAACTTCTCTCAATATGATACCATGATGAACTCTGCTACTGGGGACTTGTGATTTCATGATCCATTCCATAAGTTAGGAGAAGAAGCATATCTTCCCGAGGATCTAACACACAAGTCAGGAAGCTCTGTGCCCTGAAAAGAGCTAGCATGGGTTCATGTCCCAATGTGTATTTTCTACAAGCAGAGTTATTCCTTAGTATACACTCTGAAGCAGAAAGCTCTTCAACAGAGTACTTTCTCTGATGGCAGAGTATCATTACTTAGGTGACTGTCACAGTGACGCATGCCAGCTTACAGAATAAACAGAAATAATCTGCCACATCCTGAGGGTTTGAGATAGAATGAGAATCTCTCCTGAGTTAGAACTGTACTGTACATGTGTATGTAACAGACTACAAAGGATAGTTCATTATGGAAATTGAAATATATGGATAGAGGGATAGCACTGTCGCTGTATGGTGAGCTGGGCAGAAATTTCACATCAGCATTCAGTTCAGTCCCAGTTACTGTATTCTAACTCATAGAAATGCTGATAATTAATAGTGACTTTTAGGACCTGACCATTATCCCTAAGCTGCACACCTTGTTGGCACAGAAATTAATGCAGGCAATGGGGACAGAACTCAGATATTCTTCTCCTGAAGTACAATCTCCTTTTCCTTTCAGATAAAAAAGAATATTGTGCTGCTTGTTAGTAGTTCGGGGTCTATAAAAAATGAGTAGTTTATATGCCACCAAATAGAGCACAGGAGTATTCATTAAATAGTAGAAAAACTAATTTTCTAATATTTTTGCAAATAAGTTCTCTATGAATCTTACAAAGCTGAACATATAGTTGACATAACAGTTAATAGAACATAGGAGTTTTTTCATGAAAGTATATGTCTTTCTTTCCACTGAAAAAAACTGAAATGCAAACAGCTCTATTAGTGAGTATTGTTACAACCACCATTGTTCGCAAAAATGTTTGGAACCCCAAAAGTTGAAAATATTTCAGCAAAACACATTATTCAACAAAATATTTGAACCAAGATATCAATGGATAGAAGGATGTCACTCTTTACCTAGTTTGTATGGAAGAGAGAAAGTTCACATCACCATGCAATTCAGTCCCAGTTACTGTATTCTAACTCTCATAGTAATGCTAATAATTAATAATAAATCCATGGACTCTTGGGACCTCATAGTTTTTACTATGCTGCACTGCACGTTGACTCAGAATTTCATGGAGGCAATGGGGATAGTCCTAGTCCATGACTGGGGCTCCTGGGCACTACCACAATACATAGACATAATAATAATTATATATTCAACAGTTATTCAGTAAAAAATATTTATTATACTTCCATTAAAATGTTCCTGCCATTCAATCAGGCAGCAGAAACAATACTGTGTGACTTTGGCAACTGACCGCACAACAGAAATAATGAACAGTAAAGCGATAAAGTGAAGAGCTCACAAACTACCCATGGTCTGAGATTTATTTATCCAAATTATTCCAAAAATACATTTTGCAGAAGTGGGTTTGTGAATGTTTCAGACAAAATAAAGTGCTACATCTGTAAGGAATATTACTGGTATCAAATATTGGTACTGAGCAGCTCTACAATACAAACAGATTAGCTGGTTCTTTACAACATTCATTCATCCTAGTGGGCTAGATTCCGAGTTGTTCTAAGCTAGTATTGTTCACTTTCAATTGATTTGCTCTAGTTCAGAATCTGCTGCACTATATATAGACCAAGACTTAAATTTTTTAAACTAAACTTCACAACGACCCTGTGGGTAAGAAATACTGCATGCATTTCACAATTAGTAAATCAAGGTACAGAAAGTTTGTATGATTTGTCCAGGGTTATAGAGTAGCAGCATGTAATAGAAACCAGGAGTCTTGTCCAAGGAGGGCTTGCCCACATGGGGAACTAGCCCAGAATAGCTATTGCTTTGGAAGTGGATTAAGTTAACACTTGACTGCATTCCCTCCTCATGTGACAATCAGTATTTATCTAACTAAAAAGAATTCCTGAATGTTATAATATGTCATTACTAAGCTCAATATAGAGAGACTGATCCTCCACTGTTTTGCACCATGTGTAGTCACATAAGCAGTCAGAATGGTAGCACTTTACACTTGTACATCACTATTCCTGGTCCAATCAATGAAGGCTTGATCTTCTCCTTATAAAGCATGCATCATCTTTATTAATTATTATTATTATTTAATTTTATTAAGACACAAGAGATTTCATTGTTTGAAATTGAGAAGTGTCACTTCAGTAAAATAATCTCTTGGAAATTGAAAAAATAGCCACCTAATCCTGTTTGCAAAATTGCGGGGGGGAATCCATGTAGCTCAAATAATTTCCTTCAGCTGGAATAGGATTTTTGTTCTTCTAGGTATTTACAGTTATCTCGGATCTGTGGGACAAGAGCGATCTGCCTACTGCTGCAGCAGCAAATCTGAAATTTTATTAAAAGTGGGACAAGTCCTACAGTCTCATCTGTGGAAAAACCTAGTGGTCTTCGAGCTGCCGAATTTTAAACTGCACCATACAGTCAGTGGGTAAGGTTTGCCTACTGGTAAACTTGGTGGGGAGTATGGACCTCTTAATTAATGATTGAGCTGAAGTTTGCAGGAATAATCTTTTGAGGAGCAGATAACTGTTTGGTGATACAGATTCTCTGCAGCACTCCCTAAATATAGGTCCCCTAGGGCAGCTTTGTGCCCTCAGAAACCATTTTGTCATGATCTTCCTGCCCCAAGCACCTTCCTAGGCTTGTATTTGTGACATGGAGCAGGAGTCTGTGTAATTTAATGCTGACAGTGTCAGCATTATTTTACTTGTAAAATTCCTGTGGATTTCGAGGGGTGATAATTATCATTAATTATGATTCCATGCTATTATTTATTTATATAGCAATAAACACATAGGTGCTTTATAGACAAGGGCCCCACCCTGAAGAGTTTATAATTTGAACATGGGGAACAAATGACAGTTATAAGAAGGGATGCAGCATAAAAGCAATTGATCAAGCAGATAGTCTGGGAATGTTTTTCGCTTAAAATCTTTTCATTCTTCATAAGCTCATCCCACTGGGAAGAGAAATGCCATGAAAGATGTTAAAGGTTAGTGAGATTGGTAAAGCATTATAATGCAAGTGTAAGAGGAGATAATGTTGCACAAGGTACTCCAGATGTCCGATCCTTCTTCCAGACCCTAGAAATTCCAGTCCAGTTGATTATAGGGCAGAGGTGCTTTTGCAGGATTTTGGTGCACAGGGTTAGAATATAGCATACCATTGAACTGGGCTGACATGAGGAGAGGGATACAGGGAGTATTGCAGAGGCACTGGAACCCTGTGAAGATGCACCGGCCCACTACACATGCCCATGGATCTGCAGGATGTCCCAGTGTATCCTGGGATGTTGATTCTCTGGGTTTTTCATCTTTCCAGGGGCTAACCCCTAGTGTCTGTTGGGATGATCTGACTCCTTCAGTTGAACATGGGATGGAAGCAAGTGAGGGATGATATCACATTTCTGCCTGTTTCCCTTCTCCACAAGGCCTGTCTCATTTGCACAAAACGTAGGTGTGCAATATGGACAAAAATTACATAGATCACTACACTAAAACAAAGCCATTGATATTTATTTCTATGTCAATTTCAAATACTTTCTATTATAAGAAAAACAACATATTTACTCCTTCTATTTGGGAGATCCTTGTTGTAGAGCTCCTCTGGGTCGAGAGGAGCCAATTGAGGTAGTTCAGGCATTTGATAAGGATGCACCCTGGAAGGCTTCCATTGGAACTGTACCAGGCACATCCCATTGGGTGGAGGCCCTCAGGCTGACCCAGGACACACTGTAGGGATTATGTCTCCCAAATGGCCTGGGAATGCTAGGGAATCCTCCATGAGGAGCTGGAATCTGTTACAGCAGAAAAGGAGGTCTGGTCCTCCCTACTCTCCACGCTGCCGCCACGGCCCTGACCAGGAAAAGTGGCATAAAGGAAGAAGAAGAAGAAGACATATTTATTTACTTCCTGATGCTTCATTTGGTATATTCACAGGGCACAATTGTATTGTGGTAGATTGCCTTTCACTGCCAACTGACCGTATACTTTTCCAGGCTTTTCAATCAATTTAATTTTTATAAAATGATTTGAAAATGTCATGGACGGTCAAAATGTTTAATGTGGGAGTAAGAAGTTGTGCTAGGTGATGAAGCATTGCAGCTAGATAATAGAGTATAATTCAAAGGTAGGGAAAATGAGATGCTGCTTAATCTCAATGTTTTCATTGGTGTAACATCTTAAATGAACAAACTACAACTGTCTTGAATTGTTGGTTTTCAAGTAGTATCTACAGCAGGTAAATTTGTTTGTATCTCTTACAACTAAACAGCCATTTAGAACTAAAACATAACATTGAATCTGCTTCTGTGAAACATTAATCTGCCTCATCAAAGATAATTTTCATGCCTGAGATGCTTATTTGTGGTGGTGGTTCCTGTAGTTAGCTCTGGAATTTAGAAAAATATGTGAGATTTTAAGCCCATAGTAAATACTGCAAAAGGCAATTGAAGCATAATTTACAGGGAGACTTGGAAGAAAACATACAGAACAGCTAGATGATAATATATGACTATTTATATGAACAAACTTGAGTTTTGTGACATATAGTAAAATGAATAAATCACAGAGCTTACTCCCCTTCATTATATAATATATAAGCCTCTCAAAGTCTGTTATGCAAACACTTGGTGGTAGACTAGATGTTAGTACAAGCAGCCTAATTTCCGAAATGATTCACATAGATGTTTAGGCAGAAAATACATAAATGGTATCTTGTAAAAACTAATAGTTAACTATAGTGGTAAAAAATGCTTCTGGACAAAGTGGTTAAAAGAAAATGTTCTGTTTTCTGTCTGGGTGCCTACAATAATTTCTAAGTATCACATATGAATGATGGACACTTTATGAATCTATTATTATTATTATTATTATTACATTAGCACCTCGGAGTGCTAGTAATGGACCCCACTGTGTAAAGTGCTGGGCAGATAGTTGAGTAACATACTCAAAGTACATGGCAATGGTTCTCAGGCAGTTCTGCTTATCTGCTCATCTATAATGGGGATTCTTGTTAGTCTTTGCAGGTGTTAGTGAAAAAGTAAAAATACAGTTATGGAGCAACTATTGCTTCTACTTTACTTTTTTTTTTTTCCCTTGAGGAAGCAAGAAAATTAAGAGGAAAATGCTAAGGACAACATTTTAATTTCTGGGTTCCTAAAATATGAAGCCTTTGTGACTAGAAGGACACCACTGAGCCCAGCTCAGCGTCTTTCAATATAAAAAATGCATAAGCATTTGACATTGAATAGGAAAAAATAACTTTGCGGCATATTGGTTTTGCATATATGCACTTGTTATTACTTTATTTTCTTGTATTATAGTGGAGATGTCAAAACAAATTCACATTAAAATCAAAGCATATTATTAGAGTTGGGTATATGCATCAAAATGTAGTTTTACAAGGGTTATGTTTTACAACATCCTAGAATCTGCTTGTATTTTCCTGAAGGCTGCTTGTGCTTCAGAAGGCCATTAAAATGCTCTACACTCAAATCAAGAAGTTTTAATAATACAATAAAGTGTTGTCAGCAGCTATAGTTTTTTTCCACCTGACTGATATACACTATGTAGCACACTGCCCTGATATGAATTTTAGGTACAGCACAGGTATCCTAATACAAAATATCCTGGTTTGTTACTAAAAATAACTGTGCAGACTCCTGACTGATTACATGCATTTATTATGATAGTATTCAAATACCTATCCTGAGCACCAGCAGGCAAAGAGTTAAATCCATACTCAGCTACCCTCCAGTGTAAGGTAGGTAATGAAGCTGAAGACTCAGCTGGGAAGTCAGAAGGAAGCTGGGGAACACTATAAAAATGGTTCCCTGGTAGCCAGTAGGAGAAGAGAGATTGCTGATAGAGCCTTGGAAGAAAGCTGTTTAGGGAAGTGTTATTGTAATAATATCAAGTAGTCCTCTTCACCATGCTGTGATTATGATTAGATGATATGAAGGCATAAGTGTTGTTGAGGTAAGACTTACAAATTTTTAATGGTAGATTTTAACTTGAGTGCTGTTTTTGCTGTCTAATTTACTATCAGGATAATTCAAACCTTAATAAGGGAAGAGCAGGTAGGCATTTCTGCCTGTTTTTGTCTCGTAGTGTGGCTAACCTAAGGGCACTAAAATAGCTAGCTAGGCTCCAAAAAATCATAAGATTCTTTTAAACTTTTTTAAATGTCCTTCTAGTTTTTTAATCTTTAGGGATAATTATGTTTTTTTTCCCTCTGGAGCTATGAGGGCTAGAAACTGACTCTAACAATAATAATGAAAGAAAGCTGGGTTTTCTTACCTACATATGTGACTCTGGGGCCTCAAGAAAAACATCAAATATCACAAGACTCTTAATTAAAATCTTTCACAAGTGTTAGACTTGACAAATTAACTCTAAGCCCTCCCCTTTTTGGAGGTAGGAATCGCTAGTACATATTTGAAATACAGCTTGTTCTGTCTACGTGAAAGTGTAATGCATATTTAGTTAAAACATGCTAGCACACCCTATAAACACACTTTTTATCTTATTCCACACAAGGTCCAGAGGGTTCTGTGGAACCCTAGGAGATGACTGTGGCAACATAATCCACATGTAGGGGCAGCCTATTGCTTCCCATGTCTGCAGAGTTTTCCCATAGTTCTCATAAACCTGTCTTACATCAGATACATACAAGTTTGGTTACCTTTAGGTATAAGGGAGTATTATCAGGGCTTATGGCCTTGGGTATAACTTTTTCCCCCTACTCTGTCAGTAAGCCTTGTTGGTTTTTTTTTTTTTCCAGAAAGTATAGTCTAGTCCCATGGATGTAAAAGTAGTTTAGAGCAGAAAAGGAATAATAAAAGAGATAAATGTCCAAGAAAGGCATTAAAGGCTATTCCTGATATTCTATAATTGCTAGTGGGAGAAACTAATAGTAATATGGATCGATACAGAAATAAAAGGTGGGCTGATTGTTGTTGGGGCTTGCTATAGGCTAATGGATCAGATTCCATAGGAAGTAACTTTCAGTATTCATGATTACCATGCAGTATATGCAATTTTGATATAACAGCCCTAATATACAGAACCTTCTGCAGAGAGAGTCCATCATATGCTAAGGAAAGCTTAAAAATAACTTTTAATAAGAATCAACCATTCAGTGAATTAGAGGGTAGGGGAGGCTATTTCAGAATAATGGGGCATCGCACATGAAAGAGTGACTCCCAATTGCAGACAGCTGAGAGAAATGAGGTGCAGCCTGCAGGATAAGGATGAGCAAATAAAATAATAGGTACCTATGATCAGAAGTGGGGTGGAGTGAATCTATGGATGTCTTTGGAAACCAAGAGATGGTAGGTTGTGCGTATGATGGAAGCTGGGACTGATGTGGTCTATTTTCCTGAAGTGAGAATAATTTGACAATATTGTATACTGCATGCAATCAGCGATTTGGGGGGTGGGCAATAAATGTGAATGAAGGGAATATGGGAATCTTCTACTGGGAATGAAAAGGAAATCATTAGAGAGGAAGGATTGCAGCTCCAGATAGGACAGTGACAATAGTCCATCTGTAATTGTGCATCAGATCTTCTTTTTTTAAAGTAGAAAAGTGGTTTTTTGCATGAGCACCTGTTATGGGGAGTCATCTTGGTGAATCACAGGGACAATGGAAAATCATTTTATACAATGCTATTAAAAACCATTTAAATTACAAGCTGTAACTTTAGGTTTTAAGGGGTTTTCTGATTCTGCTTGCGGGGTAGGCAGCGCTTCAGTAAGTGTGTAAACTGGGTCTTCACCTTCCAGTCTGCAAAGAGCCAGTCTAAGGCTGGGCAAAGTGAGTTCAGTTGTGCCTCTCTGCTTTTTGAGAGAGGACTGCTTTGTCTCTGTTCTTGGTTCTTGTATGGTAGCATTCTGGATTCTATGTGATGAAGTAGTGTTACACTCCAGCAAGAATATTATGTTTATCTAACTTCACTGTCCATTCTGTGAATACAAGTTTGCTTCTTCCTTATACACAGCCAAACAGGTGCAGTCCTTCACTCAGGTTCGGGTAGCCTGATGTAGAATAGTCCTAGTGAGAATCTGCTTCAGGGCAGAAGGGAGTGTGGCCAGATCTGCCACTCCCTCTGCTGGCCTGCAACTAGTCTACCCCAGACTGCTCCTGGGGTTACTGTGGCAGCAACAGAGTTGGCAGAACTACCTCTGCAAGAGGTGTAGCCCCCCCACCAGAACAGTGACTATTCCCCCAGGAGGTGAGGGTCATGTCTGCCTGTGTCAATCTTGTGCCACCTTTGTTGATAAAATGAGGTCAGTTCTGAATAGGATCCATCAAGTCTTTCTCCAATTTTGGCTTTGAACATATAAGCAACTGAAGTTTCTAACATAAAATCAAATATTTACAGCTAAGTGTTTGCCCAATAAGGCCAGAAATCCCAGCTTGGATAAGCTGTGCCCAACAGTGCCATCATCAATGAACCTATAGAGGAAAGTTGCATAAGAATAGTTAGTGCATGTAGTCATGAAACCTGCTTTTTTTTTTTTGCATATTCTCATGTGCAGAATTTAGCATCCATTTTGTTCTGTGGGCTGATCCAGCCTGTAACAGATGCAGTGCTCTCCCATGGGCACTTTATTTTTATTCCTGTTTTCTTTTAAGCTAAAATAAATGTACTTCAGACTGAAGGTACCTATTTGTTGGTAGATAAGATGATAAATTTTAGGTCATTCACTATCCCTTAAGAGATTCAAGGTGACCCTATTACAGGAATGTCTAACTAGTGCACTTCTCTTGGGCTTCCTAAGAATCCAACTGCAAGTGTAAGACTTTGCAGTTGTAATGAGACTACATGCACTGAGTGACTCATCTGTTTATGAGAATTTTTGAGCATTTGGCCCTACATAGTCCTTAGTTCAAAGCACCTACCGTCTACCTCAAAACATAACTGAAGGTACATAGTTAACTTGGAAAACTGGTTGCTATATTGCCTTTTCTTTAGACTGTTGCCTGGCCTCCATTTGGCTTTCTCCTCCACTGTGGCTTCACCTGGGATGGATTGTGACTTCTATTTGGTCCTTCTAGCAATATAGTTCTTATAGTTTCCTTCCCTTCAATCTTCCTCTTGCTTAACAAGAGGTACCACCATCTCTTTGGTCACTTTAGAATCAAAGGAAGGTTTCTTATTTCTCTTGTTCCCCTTCTACCTTCAGAAACTGCCTATCTAGGTCTTCCCTATGTGTTTGGTGGTACAGCTGGACTGACAGCTCTTCACACAGACTGCAGGCAGAGACAGTTACTAGAAAATATTTATTTACAGGCTTTCAGAAGCTAGAATAAATTTTTATAATGCTAGTCATGCATCGTTTGTTTATTTTAAGAAAATACACTAGATTCAGGACTATCATTTACTATATATATTTTTCTGGCACCTAGGACAATGAGGCCCAACCACCAGACATGGAACAGGAGGAGTTCAAGCGACTATATTTAAATGTCCCAAAACTCCATGCTTCTTGGCACAATGTGTTAAGTGGGTTTCCCTGGGAGTGATTGAATGTAAATTTCAGAGCCCCTGCTATGCAAATACCCACCCTTTTGAAGCTACACAGTGAGAAGGCCATTGACTGGTGATTACTTCTTCCCAGAAGCGAGATATCAAAGGACTGAGCTGTATAAAGAAACAGCTGAGCTGTCCAGTCGAGGTTCTTGTTCCTGATCCAAAAATTGACATGAACTTGCAACTACGATGGTAAAGTCAGTTGAGGGACTGGAAAGGCTGACACCTACTAGGGCCCAGTGTTGGAGTTGGGGGTGACCTCTGGTAAACTTAGCTTGTGAGTAGGTCCTTTTATTGTTTGATATGCTTTCTCTGTGATGGTTCTTACCTTAAGAATAAATGTGCTTTCTTTTAGAAAGAACTGAGATAACTTTATAACTGCTGGCAACATACAGCTCATCACCCTCAAAGAAAGTAAAACATAGACGTTGGCCTTTAGGCAAACTGGCTTGCTGAGGATATCAGTGGAAGGCAGGAAGCTGTGCAACCTTGTCCCACTCTCTTGTCTTGTGGGGAAGAGGGCTAAAGGTCTTCTACCCCAGTGGCTCTCGACTATTCCAGACTGTACCCCTTTCAGGAGTCTGATTTGTCTTGCGTACCCCCAAGTTACACCTCACTTAAACAACTTGCTTACAAAATCACACATACAAATACAAGTGTCACAGCACACTTACTGAAACATGGCTTACTTTTTCATTTTTTACCATATAATTATAAATCAATTGGAATATAAATATTGTACTTAGTGACTTGTTTATACTGTTCTATCTATATGAAATTTTAGTTTGTACTGACTTTGCTAGCGTTTTTTCTGTAGCCTGTTGTAAAGCTAGACAAATATCTAGAGGAGTTGATATACTCCCTGGAAGACCTCTGCATACCCCCAGGGGGTACATGCAGACCCCTGGTTAAGAACCACTGCTACCCAGAGACAGGGCAGGAGAATGAGACCTGACTGGAAACTCCTGGAGTGGACCAGGAAGGTGGGGAATACAGATGTAGTTAACCTGAAACTGTGATAGCACCTAGTGCAGTGAGGCCTTTCAGTGCTACCACAATATATATGCCTCAAATACTCTTCATAATTTTTTTCAAAAGTGCACTGAAATGGAAAATGGCTTTAAAATCTACAGCTAAAATAGAGTTAGGAATATATTAGAGAAGCAAGTATAAATTCTTCACTTTATGAACATTACAAAGTACTTCACACTTGAAACTTAACTCTAGAGGAAAAAAATACAATCTTGCTAGACAAGACGTTTGAGCTTTAATGGAACACCCATGGTAAAAATATTTCATGTTATTTCCAGGAGTTGGATGTACTGGAGAGTTTCCCATCCTTTTAATTCTGTTCCCAAGCCAGTATCTGAGTGCTGCATATGTAACAAAATGTCCTGAGACATCAGATGGAATATATAAAGATAGTAAAAATATTACTACTATGTCAAGCATTTGGTCATCATCAGTCCAGATGGAACATGAAGCTGAATGTTCTCAATGTACTTGTATAAACAAGGCAGAAGGTGAAATAGAAAGCACTACAGATACAATATGAATTGTCAGTTATGCAGTTGAGAACATTTTCATATTTGGGATGGGGGACAGGAATGCATAAATCCCAAGTAAAGAGTAATATGTTTATAGATTATTTTCTTGATTCTTATGAAATACCTGGAATCAAAAATGCTGCATCCATGACTACCACTCCTGTACATATTTAATTACTTTGTATAGAAATTTACTACACACAAGCACAAACCTCATCTGCAGTGTCTGAATTAGAATTTAACAGGTTTATAGCTTTGTTTGGCCCTAGGCACAAGTAATAAAATCCTAGTTTCAAGTACCATTGGGGTTTATGGTATGAAGACATCTGCATTATTATATTAAAATGTTCCTTGGTGTAATAAATATAACTGACAGTAGTGCATGACTTTCTTTATGAAAAATACATTGATAGCAATATAGCCTTTAAATACTGAAGAAACTGACAATTAAAATTTTATGTTTCCAGTTACCAGCTAAATGCTGAACAGATGTCCATATTACACATTTACTGCTGGGTTTACCTAATAAAACTCTGAGTTAAAATTAAATTTAAAAGTACTGATGAAAAGACAGTATTAACCTTCCACTAATTTTAATAATGTTGCTGAACATTTAATATTCTAATTCTGCAATAAGATATTTATTGTCTCTTAGGGCACTATATTGGATTATAAATTGTGTTCTTTGCTTCCTCCCTTAAGATTGTAGAGCACATTGGATTTTCAGGCTGGTGATCAAATAAAAGCTGAGACCATACAAAAGCATTTGTCTTCTTCCACAAGTGGATGAAGTACTTTATATGTACCAGATGGATTATATTACTGATCTATTCACTCTGCTTCCATTCACTTTCTGCCAGTTATTTATTTTTCAGATTATTCAAATGTACTAATTAAGACTATATTCAAAACAAGCAAAAACTTTTCCAAAATTACTGTTTTTTCATTAGGAGCTTAATTAGCTCCTATGACTATTTTTCAAGCTAATCATATCTGATCTCAGCAAGATAACTCATTCTACTTAGATATCAAGATTTCCAACCTCATTGCACAAAATATTTTAAAAAAAAATTGTTCATACTCAAGTTTTTTCCGTTGATAACACTTTCCAACAGTATTAGTTTGGAGGGGACAGTTAAATTAGCATAATTAACACTAGTATCGCCCAACATATTCTTACTCTTCATAAATTGTCAATGTCCAAATCTTGACAATTATAACTTTGGAAGAAAATCAGAAAAATCAACATGGCAATGCAACCCCTCCATTCACGTTCTTCTCCCTTCACCTGTCCCCTTCTCTAGTTTTTCTCACTCTTTCAGCTCTTTCTTGTCCCCCTTATTTCCTAGAATCTTTATTAGCTCATCTGCCTCCTTCTGCTGTTCTCCTAGTATGCTCTCCCAGTACCATTGCTGGTGTTGCAGCACTGATTATCTAGCACACAGCTAGCCCCCCTTTCACTGATGCTGATCAGCAGGTTCTCCTTTGACAGAATGACACAGATTAGCACTCTACTCATTACTCTTCACAAGATGAAGCCATGAAAATCAGACCATGTGTGCAAAATACTCACATATTGATGTAGTCCAAAGAATTCAATGAGAGGCTTAAATACAAAGAGAGTAGGCCAGTTTAAAAAAATCCTCCTCCTAAAATCAGAGGAGATAGCAACTTAGACTTGAGGACAGTGGAAACAGAAGGAAAAAAGTTAAGTCAAACAAGTAAACCTTCATTCAATATTTGGAAGAGTAGCCTTTCAACCCAGAGGGTCTTGAAGGAATAACTTGTGATACCAGTAAATTATTTTTACTCATGACAAATCATGCCCACATCATTGCTGTCTCTGATTCCTTGTCACAAAGTACATATATGCTGCATTTTTCCATTGGAAACAATTGTTCATATTAGAATTTACTCCTGTTGATTGTCAATTGCAACATCTAGGCAAGGGTGTATGTATACACCGACTTTTGAAAGGTATTTGACTTAGTACCACCTACTAGAGTAATATGTAATTAACATGATACATTAAATGGGTTAAAAATGGTCTAACTGATAGGCCTCAAAATGCAACTATAAATGGGGAAACCTCACTGAGCGGGTATGTGAGTTCCATAGGGGCCAGTTCTTAGTCCTATTCTATTTGACACTTTTATTGATGAACCGGAAGCCAACATAAAATCTTCACTGATTTTTTCAGAGGGCCCAGAAATGTGGGGAGTGTTAAATAATGAAGAGGACTGATAATTGATTCAGAGTTATTTGGATTGCTTGATAAACTGGGTGCAAACAAACTGTTTTTAATACAGATAAATGTATATGTCTAGGAACAAAGATTGCAGACCATACTTACAGGATGGGGACTCTGTCCTGGAAATCAGTGACGCTAAAAAAAATTTGGGTGTTGGGATTCAGCCAAATGTGAGTTTCCAAAATGATTCAGTGGCCAAAAGAGCTAATGTAGAAACAGGGGCATCTAGAGAAGGAGTTGGTTATTTTACCTCTATATTAGGCACTACTGGAATATGGTGTCCAGTTCCGATGCCCACAATTTAAGAAGGATGTTGATAAATTGGAAAGGGGTCAGAAAAGAGCCCCAAGAATGATTAAAGGATTAGAAAACATGCCTTAGAGTGATAGACTCAAATTGCTCAATGTAGTTAGCTTAACCAAGAGAAAGTTTGAAGTGTGTTTTGATTACGCTAAATAAGTATCTACCTGGGGATCAAATTCTTAATAAGGGGCTCTTCAGTCTAGCAGAAAATGATATAACACAATCTGATTCTGGAAGATGAAGCTAGACAAATTCAAACTGGAAATAAGACATAAATTTATAACTCTGAGAGTATTTAACCACTGGAACCTGTTACCAAGAGTCATGATGGATTCTACATCACTGATAATATTTAAATCAAAATTGGACATCCTTTCTAAGAGAGATGCTCTAGGAGCTATTGTGGGGAAGTTCTATGCCCTGTGTTATACAGGAGCTCAGATTATTATAATGGTCCCTCCTAGCCTCGGAATCTATATGGTCAAACTAGGACAAGCTAAGATTGGTCAAATAAAATAGAAGTTCTACATCTATGCTAAAAAAGTGACAACAACCAGGCAATTTTCTTAGATTTAACAGATGTATAGCCAGACTAGGATGTCCCCAAATCCTGACTTCCTGCATCAGATATCCAACTGCTTTCTGTGTGATGGGATAATCATGATAGATTCACGCCACAATCAAGGTTACTGCCTGAAACCTCGAAGGTCCTTTAAATAAACTTTTCAACAGTGATGTTTTAAAAGAATATCTGAGTAATACTTTGCCTTTTTACAACACCCCTTATTAAAGAATATCAAAATGAATTACAACCATTTAAAAATAAGCCCCAGCTGCGGTAACTATTAGTTCTGCCATTTTTAAGATGGAACTGAAGGAAGTAGTGGTTAAATGATTTTCCCAAGGTCATGCAGCAGGTGAGTGTCAGAGCTGGAAGTAGAATTCAGCAGTGCACAACAGATTCTCTCTCTCTCTAATCAGTAGACTCCCTTCCTCAAATATGAGAAGTTACTGTTTACATTTCAAGGGTTATTATTAGGCAATCAGCAGAAAAAAGGCAATTTAAATTTCATGATCAGATACTGAGAAAATTCTATAGTGCCTTTCATTAGAGAATTTCATGAAAGATTAATGAAAGAATAAAATTAACTGTCCTAACTCTCTCTTGGCTCTACATTTAATGAAGTCTCAGAATAATGTTGCCAGATGTACTGGTCAGATCCACACAACTAGGGATGAAAATATTCAACAGTGATTGAAGATTCTAACCAATCAAAAACTCTGGCAGCCATTGAGATTTCTTGGTGCCAACAAAACATTATCAGTAGTTGCCAAAGCATCCAATGCTCTGCAGGAGAGGAGGGGGAGGCATTAAGGCAGGGGCCAGTAAAAAACTATAGCCGAAATAAAGATCGGTAGGACAGGAGGGCTAGTGGCACAGAGAAACACAGAGTCCCACCAGCTTTTTTTCCTTTGTTAGATTCATTATAAAGAATAAAGGGAATAAATCTTTGTGTGTATCCATGTAAAATATAAGAAACAACCTGTGTCTGAGTTGAGAATGGAAACGTGATGTGTAGAGTTTGTGGTTTACTCAGGCATTTTTTTGTCCCTCATCAGTGTCGTTTTTTAAGCACCTCCAGAGTATATATAGATTTATCCTCTCAACACCATTGTTAGACAGAGAAGTGTTGTTATCCCAGATTTACAGGTAGGGAATGAAGGTCCTGATTTTAAGAAATGATCAGCACACACAACTGCAAATGAAGTCAATGAGAGCTGTTGATAATCTGACCCTACCTAAGTGATTTGTCCAAAATAACACACGTCTGTTGTAGAGCCAGTAATTGAACCCATCTCTCTTGAATACAATGTCTGAGTCACAATACCACCTTCCTCCCTGGTGAATATGGTGACCATGGTTCATCAGCTACAGGAATGCAACTTTCAGGGGAAAAAACATCCAAAAGACAACTTAAGGTTTCCTCTACCAAAAGCAAGTAAATATTGTCATCTGAAGTGTTAGTGTGATAAATCTGTAGACTTATTTTAACCATTAAAGTAAGAAATAGGAATTTTAACCTTACTTTATGTGCAAATCTCATTGCAAAGACAGCTACAGAGTTGCTTCCATTGTCTCCAAAATAAACAAATGTGTCTCTTTCTTCAAATAGCAATTTAAAGTGTAAAAAACAAAACAAAAAATCCTGGGTACATGGCAGTGCTGCCTCAATATATTTTATGCCATGTATTGTAACTTTTATCTGTTTACCACTAATCCCATATCTTATTTATCTTGTAGGCCTTAATCATTTCTGATATGAGCTCACCCAGGATTTAGCCTAT
The DNA here is from genome assembly GCF_025201925.1 of Gopherus flavomarginatus. Classification (NCBI taxonomy): domain Eukaryota; kingdom Metazoa; phylum Chordata; order Testudines; family Testudinidae; genus Gopherus; species Gopherus flavomarginatus. The sequence goes on from NC_066618.1 coordinate 199,152,374, forward strand.
CAGTACCAATTACGTAAGTTTTTTTTAAGTTGCTAAAAGTTTGGTATGGAGTGGACTCTCCCACAGCCGCGGGGATGTCTCATGTTGTTGTTATATCCTGCATTATTGAGTCCATCGAGGAACTTGTTCATTGTGAAGTCCTCAATGTTCAAATTGTTTGGGTATACTTGTTGTATATCAAATTACTTGATCCTGCTTAAACACATCTCCCACTTACATAAAGGTCTCTAGAAACCAAGGTATCAGTACTTAATCTTCAAGACCTGCTGCTTTAAACCAACAGTCAAAAAAGGAGAAATTCCTCACTTTCTAATGGGCATGTTGCTATCTTCAACCCTTGTGTGATCTGATGCTTCTTCAAGAAAGAGATGTAATGAATGCTTTGTTCCCGCCTCCCCCACCCAAGGAATGCCAAATCATGAAATATGTCAAGAGTGCATTCAGACCAGCAAAACTGTAACATTTATTATGAAGCAATGATAGATTTTGTAAGATATTGCCATAGTATGGCTGGATACTTTTCATGTTGGAAGAGTTTGGATCGGATTAAGGGATCTGTAGTCAAACCAAACTTTCCAAAGTTTCAGGACAGTATTTGGATTGAAGTTTACTTGATTCTTAATTTCCCAAGTGGTGAACCTACCCCACCTAACAATAAATTATTTGTATCTTCTTAATAATCAGTTGACTCAGATCTAAAGTGGCAATAAATGATGTATATTGCAAAAACAAAATATTAACTTTAAAAAATGTCTTTCATATTGAATTGAAAGTTAAGATGCTATCAATTACCATTCATTTATTTTATGGAATGCAGGACTTTGCATTATATGCGGGTGTACAGAAGTGGGGGGCAGGAGGGAATCTGAGAATGTATGTGTCAGTGTATATGCAAAAAATAGTAAGATAAACAATGTTAGCAGAAGTTTGTTATGAGCTCCTACCTTGTTAATGTTTCAACTGGGAGCTATTTGCTGCTGAATTTCTCAGTTATTGCATGCAGTAACTAGTGCACTTTGACATATTGGTCACTTTGTGCTCAATTTACAAAAAGCTATGCACCACTTATGCAGGTTTTTTTTAAGCCTTTCTTTCTGAGTAAGGTATTTTAGTAGAAAAGTATGAAACTACAGGAGAATGAGAAAAAGTAGCCAACTCCACTGCATGATCAAGGGGATGCATGATGAAAAGGGAATTTGCTATGACCCTGCACACCATGCATCTATTCATTAGAGAAATAAACAAGTTGGCAGACAAGGTAGATGGTAAAAATAAATTGCCTACTGGACATTTCCACTTCTGCATGTCATTTGACTAAGGTATTTCTCAGTAGGAAGAAAACTCCTGAAAGCAGGCACCATCTTATTATATTGTGTTTGCACAGTGCCAAACAAAAGGGGGTCTAGTCTATGACTGGGGTCTCTAGGCACTACCACAATACTAATAATACTGCTGCAGTCTTACACCATGTCTTGGATGTTAGAAGGGTTACAAGTGCATAGGTCCTGATCCAGCAAAGCACTCGAGTATGTGTTTAATTTAGGCCTTGTCTGCACTACAGAGTTTTGTCGACACTCAAAAGGTGCTGTAATAAAAATTGGTATTGCATGTTTGCACTCGCTCCCTCTGTTGACAGAGCACAACCACAGTTGGAGCACTATCATCGACAGTGTGAGAAATGCACTGTGGGTACCTATCCCACAGTCCAGCTTGACACCTTCTGTCTCTAGGTTTTATGGGAAGGCAGAGCAGATTGCGGCACATTTTGGGAAGGGTTCAAAGTCCCATGATGCATCATTTTATGTCGCAGCATTCCATGAGATTCTGGTTTTCTTTCATAGCAATTTTCAATGGTTCTTCTTTGCTCTGCACTCGGGCATCTTTGTGAGAAAGGATGGATCCTGCACTGCTTTCATATGCTCTGATAACTGTCATTTAGATATTATGGATGGCAATGCAGTTAATTATGAAGTTCCTAACTGAAGAAGACTTCCTAACTGAAGAAGACTTCCAGTTCCTGACATGTTGTGTGATATAGATAGGAGCAACTTTATATTGCTTTTGGCATTTACAGAACAGCTGCAGATGGTGGACCATCACTTTTAGGCTCAGGAAAAGAGCACTGAACTGTGGGATCATCTCATCATGCAGGTATGAGATGACAAGTAGTGGCTATAGAACTTTTGGATCATAGAATCATAGAAGATTATGGTTGGAAGAGACCTCAGGAGTTCATCTAGTCCAACTGCCTGCTCAAAGTGGGACCAACTCCAACTAAATCAGGAAAGCCACCTCCCTAGAACTGTGTGCGGAGCTCGCCCCAGACTCGTGGAAAGGCACATGAATGAGAGCTGCACTATCAGTAGAAAAGCCTGTGGCAATCACTGCATGGAAGCTGGTAATTCCAGACTGCTATCAGTCAGTTGCAAAACAATTTAGAATCAGAAATTTGACCGTTGGGACTGCGCTAATGCAAGTGTGCAGAGCAATTAATAGCATCCTGCTATGAAGGACCATGACTTTGGGAAATATGTGTGAAATCGTGGATGGCTTTTGCAAAAATGGGTTTCCCTGACTGTGGAGGGGTGATAGATGCTGCACACATTCCAATTTTGGCACCAGACCACCTTGCAATGGAATACATCTCCATGGTGTAGGGGTACTTCTCCATGATGTTGCAGGGGCTTGTCAGTGAAATGCCCATGGTGATCCAGGAAGGTGCATGATGCCTGCATCTTCAGGAACACCGGCCTGTATACAAAGCTACAAGCTGGGACTTTTTTCCAGACCAGAAGATTACAGTTTGAGATGCTGAAATGCCCATAGTGATCCTGGGAGACCCGGCATAGCCCTTACAGCCATGGCTCATGAAATCTTACACAGGAAATCTGGACAGCAGTAAGGAGCGGTTCAACAACAGGCTGAGTAAGTGCCAGATGACAGTGGAATATGACTTTGGCAGATTAAAAGTTCACTAGTGATGCCTTTGTGGTAGGTTAGACCTCAATGAGGATGATACTTCCATGGTCATTGCTGCGTGTTGTACATTGCATGATCTTTGTGAAACCAAGGGTGAAAGGTTTGTGCAGGGATGGAGTGCTGAGATGCTTGGCTGCTGATTTTGAGCAGCCAGATATCAGGGCTATGAGAGGGGCTCAGAGGGGGACAATTCGAATCAGGGAAGCTTTGAGGCAACACTTTGAAAATGAGAACCTGTAACGTATATTTCTGTGATTGGTGCTGCAATGTTACGTTACATATAGTTTTCCTAGGAAAAAATGGTGAAATCTGGGACTTTATATTCTCGTACACAAATGATCAAACTGCCTGTGTATGTATTGGTAGTTCTTGCTATCTCAATTTGTAGGAAACAAATAAAGATGAGTTACCATTCAAAAACTTTGCTTTTATTGCACAAGAAACCACACATGCGCGCGTGCACACGCACACACACAAAGATGCTTGCTAGGGAAGGAGGTACCAGGGAAGGGCAGTCTTTCAGAGCTGTATATAGGTCCAGCTATCATTATGAAAGCTTTCTGAGGAAATGGAGTGAAGGGGAAACCAAGAAGTCCTGGAAAGCAAAAGGACTGTATGGACAATTTTTTTGGGGGGGGGATGGGACATGGAAAAGAGTTCTGAATGTGCTGCAGGGGAGGCTGGGCATGAATCTGCTCAGTCTGAAGCATTATTAAGGACTTCAGCATCTAAATTTGCTCATCCATTACTTTAATCATCTGCTCAGTAGGGTGATTAACAAACTCCTGATTTTTTCTGTCCTGCTTTTTGGTTTCCCTCCACTCCTTGCATTCCATTTTCTCTGCATTGGAGAAGTGCAGTACCTCCCAGAACATCTTATTTACTCCATCTTGGATGCTTTCTTATCTGGCGGAGATGCTGGGCCACTGTGTGTGGGGTGTTCCTCATGGCCACATCTGCCAGAGCACAAGGAACAAAGCACAGAAGCATGATTAAGTTCATGCACAGTATTGAAACATTTTAGTGAAATACACCTCTTGTAACATAACAATCACTTTCTCACTGACCCTTGGGAAGCACAGATCTTGGTGAACACCCAAAGCATATTGGCTGGGGTGTGGGGTGCTCTACATGGGGGGAGAAGAGCACTCTGCAAGGATTGCGGTGCAGCCACCTAAGGAAATAAATCTAAAATTGTCCCATACTTTTCCACAGGTGGGGGTCATTGTAGCAGATATCTCACTGCTGAGGGTAAGCAGGGAAGTGAGGATACATCTACTACATGCTTGTGGCTTCCGCCCTGGTCCCTATGATGCTCATCTGTGTGCTGCTTTAGTCCCTGCACAAGTGATTGCCGAATGGTACTGGAAAGTTTCCTATAATGGGGGAAGGAACAAAGCAGCTCTGACAGGGAACCTTCAGCAGATGATTGCTGAGTACCTCTATGAAACTTTCCTAGAGATCTCTCTGGAGGATTCCTGTGAGATCTCGGCATGCATCAACACCCTGTTCTGCCATACTCAATAGCTGCACAGGGAAATGTCCAGCAAACACAAATACAGGCAGTCTGCTATATTTCTATACCCTGAACCCACCTCTGCACTACACAAACCACATGCACTTACCATGAGTCTCTTCTTCTGCTTCTTGCTTGTTGGAAAGCAACTACTGAGACTGGCTAGACACCTCCGGAGTGGTGAACAGTTCCTGGCTGCCTGCCCCACTGGGTGACCCCGGAGGGAGCTCCACATCTTCATCACTGACTTCATCCCCCAAGTTAGGTCCTCTTTCCGATGCTTCCGTTCCCTCCGAAGTATTCATGGGGCTCTTGGCAGTCACCAAATGGGGTCACCACTGAGGAGAGTGTCCGGCTCCTTCAAGAACCGGCAGGTCTTATGTGCAGCACCGGAACGATAGTTTGATTCCCTCACCTTATGGTATGCCTGCCTCAGCTTCTTTATCGTCACTCTGCACTGCAATATATCCCAATTATAACCCTTTTCTCACAAGCCTTGAGAAATCTGCCAGTAGATAACAAAATTCCTACAGCTCAAGCACAGCCTCCTCTCCCCATACACTAAGTAGATCTAGCAGATCCCCTGGAGAGTGTTTGCTACGATAAGATGCCATAGTGAGCTGGGAAGATGCAATGAGACCTCTCCATGCCGAGCCAAAAGGAAATGTAATTTCAAAAATTCCCAGGGCTTGTAAGGGGGAGGGGCAGAAGGTTGCTTACCTGGCTGCAGAACAGTGGATTTCAAAGTGCTGACCAGAGCAGTCAGTATGGGCATTGTGGGACACCTTCCTGAGGCCAATTAAAGCAATAAAATCAAGTGTTGTGTCTACACTGGCACTTTGTTGACAAAAATTTTGCCCCAAAAGGCCTTATGTTTCTTGTCGGAGTGGCTTTATTTTGTCATCAAAACAGGGCATTTTTTTCCAGCAAAAGTTGCATTGTAATGTGTACACATTCACTATTTTGTCGCCAAAAGCTGCCTTTTGTCAACACAACTCTGTAACGTAGACAAGACCTTAAAGTATGTGATTAGTCCCATTGCGGTCAAGTTAGGTGTAGATAGTTAAGCATATACTTAAGTGCGTTGCTCGTTCAGGGTGTTCACTTCATTCATTAAGAGGAGTAAGTATTATCCCTATTTTCTAGATGGAGAAGATGACGCACCAAGTCATAAGCAAGGGCTTCTTTTATGTGTAGGAGGTGCATGCTGGAGTCCTTCAAGCCCATTACAGTCCAGGTATAAATTGGAGAAGCTCCTGGGACTATTCTGGTTTATTTTAACTGTGGGACTGCTTGAGACAATCTCAGAGATGCAAAGGGAGCATAAAGCCACTTTTGTCCCTTTTCTGTCTGGAGTGTGTCTCCAGAAAGTCAGAGCTCAGAATTGGAATCCAGGTCTCCTAGTGCCCAGTTCACTCTTTAAATGCTTATATGGCATTAAGTATCAGAGGGGTAGCAGTGTTAGTCTGGATCTGTAAAAGCAGCAAAGAGTCCTGTGGCACCTTATAGACTAACAGACGTTTTGGAGCATGAGCTTTCGTGGGTGAATACCCACTTCGTCAGATGCATGTAGTGGAAATTTCCAGGGGCAGGTATATATAGGCAGGCAAGCTAGAGATAATGAGGTAGTTCAATCAGGGAGGATGAGGCCCTGTTCTAGCAGTTGAGGTGTGAAAACCAAGGGAGGAGAGACTGGTTCTGTAGTTGGCAAGCCATTCACAGTCTTTGTTTAATCCTGAGCTGATGGCGTCAAATTTGCAGATGAACTGAAGCTCAGCAGTTTCTCTTTGAAGTCTGATCCTGAAGTTTTTTTGCTGCAGGATGGCCACCTTAAGGTCTGCTATAGTGTGGCCAGGGAGGTTGAAGTGTTCTCCTACAGGTTTTTGTATATTGCCATTCCTAATATCTGATTTGTGTCCGTTTATCCTTTTCCATAGCGACTGTCCAGTTTGGCCGATGTACATAGCAGAGGGGCATTGCTGGCATATGATGGCGTATATTACATTGGTGGACGTGCAGGTGAATGCACCGGTGATGGTGTGGCTGATCTGGTTAGGTCCTGTGATGGTGTCGCTGGTGTAGATATGTGGGCAGAGTTGGCATCGAGGTTTGTTGCATGGATTGGTTCCTGAGCTAGAGTTACTATGGTGCAGTGTGCAGTTACTGGTGAGAATATGTTTCAGGACGGCAGGTTGCCTGTGGGCAAGGACTGGCCTGCCACCCAAGGCCTGTGAAAGTGTGGGATCATTGTCCAGGATGGGTTGTAGGTCCCTGATGATGCGCTGGAGAGGTTTTAGCTGGGGACTGTATGTGATGGCCAGTTGAGTCCTGTTGGTTTCTTTCTTGGGTTTGTTTTGCAGTAGGAGGCTTCTGGGTACATGTCTGGCTCTGTTTCCTTATTTCCTCATGCGGGTATTGTAGTTTTGAGAATGCTTGGTGGAGATTTTGTAGGTGTTGGTCTCTGTCTGAGGGGTTAGAGCAGATGCGGTTGTACCTCAGTGCTTGGCTGTAGACAATGGATCGTGTGATGTGCCCGGGATGGAAGCTGGAGGCATGAAGGTAGGCATAGCGGTCGGTAGGTTTTCGGTATAGGGTGGTGGTAATGTGACCATCACTTATTTGCACCATGGTGTCTAGGAAGTGGACCTCCCGTGTAGATTGGTCCAGGCTGAGGCTGATGGTGGGGTGGAAGCTGTTGAAATCGTGGTGGAATTTTTCCAGAGACCCCTTCCCATAGGTCCAGATGATGAAGATGTCATCAATGTAGCATAGGTAGAGAAGGGGCGTGAGTGGACGAGAGCTGAGGAAGCGTTGTTCCAGATTGGCCATAAAAATATTGGCATATTGTGGGGCCCCACCATCAGCATCAGCCTGGACCAATCTACACGGGAGGTCCACTTCCTAGACACCATGGTGCAAATAAGTGATGGTCACATTACCACCACCCTATACTGAAAACCTACCGACCGCTATGCCTACCTTCATGCCTCCAGCTTCCATCCCGGGCACATCACACGATCCATTGTCTACAGCCAAGCACTGAGGTACAACCGCATCTGCTCTAACCCCTCAGACAGAGACCAACACCTACAAAATCTCCACCAAGCATTCTCAAAACTACAATACCCGCATGAGGAAATAAGGAAACAGAGCCAGACGTGTACCCAGAAGCCTCCTACTGCAAAACAAACCCAAGAAAGAAACCAACAGGACTCAACTGGCCATCACATACAGTCCCCAGCTAAAACCTCTCCAGCGCATCATCAGGGACCTACAACCCATCCTGGACAATGATCCCACACTTTCACAGGCCTTGGGTGGCAGGCCAGTCCTTGCCCACAGGCAACCTGCCGTCCTGAAACATATTCTCACCAGTAACTGCACACTGCACCATAGTAACTCTAGCTCAGGAACCAATCCATGCAACAAACCTCGATGCCAACTCTGCCCACATATCTACACCAGCGACACCATCACAGGACCTAACCAGATCAGCCACACCATCATCGGTGCATTCACCTGCACATCCACCAATGTAATATACGCCATCATATGCCAGCAATGCCCCTCTGCTATGTACATCGGCCAAACTGGACAGTCGCTATGGAAAAGGATAAACGGACACAAATCAGATATTAGGAATGGCAATATACAAAAACCTGTAGGAGAACACTTCAACCTCCCTGGCCACACTATAGCAGACCTTAAGGTGGCCATCCTGCAGCAAAAAAACTTCAGGACCAGACTTCAAAGAGAAACTGCTGAGCTTCAGTTCATCTGCAAATTTGACGCCATCAGCTCAGGATTAAACAAAGACTGTGAATGGCTTGCCAACTACAGAACCAGTCTCTCCTCCCTTGGTTTTCACACCTCAACTGCTAGAACAGGGCCTTATCCTCCCTGATTGAACTACCTCATTATCTCTAGCTTGCCTGCCTATATAAACCTGCCCCTGGAAATTTCCACTACATGCATCTGACGAAGTGGGTATTCACCCACGAAAGCTCATGCTCCAAAACGTCTGTTAGTCTATAAGGTGCCACAGGACTCTTTGCTGCTTTTATATGGCATTACTGATTCTTAGTACTGCTGTTAACTCACAAATAGTGCTGATTTACACATGTTCATAATGTTTCCAAAGAGAAGTCTGTTCCACAGGGCAGTACTTTCTCAGAATACTTAGTTTTCATTTACATAAGCCATACATGTTCTGTAAGTTTTTATATAACTACTTTTTAGCAGACTAAAAGGGAAATGGTTATACTCTGAATAGAAAAGCAATGTTTGTTAGTAACTGGAGTGTACTTAATAAATGTCATTCCTCCTACTTTCCAATCCACCATTTTGCTGCTCCTTCCTTTCTATCTTGATTTATTTTCAAATGATGTCAGATAATTGGATGCTTAACAGCAATCCTGCTACTAGTTTTGAATTGAATGGAACAATCATTTTCAGTAGAGTTGTTCTTTGCACACTCTAGCCTCCTCCTTGTAAGGCAGATACGCTATTAAAGGAGAATTCTCCTCCTAAATTGCTGTAGCAAACTCATGATCATTAGTTTATCTCAACAAGATGAATTACACAGATGATGGAAGAAGAAAACATTAAGCTTCTTAAAAAAAAGTTTGATATACAGGGATCAGACTGTACATGCATAACCAATATCACTGTTTAACTGTCTTGTATGTTTAACAATGGTGAAATAATAACTGCAAAATATGAAGATCAGTCATCAGCCTGGCTTATTAACTGCATAGCTACATATTTCAGGTTTATCACTGATCAAGTAACTCTTCAGAAATGTGGATGAAAGGGAGATAGGTCCTTGCTATTTAGGGACAAGGACATGGCACATAGAATCCATTCAACTCTTTCACACACAGACACTAACCTACAAATGTTTCCTACCAAGCAGTGTTTGCCTCCCTGAACTGGTCTCACAGCATTCACTAGGTCTTGCAGTAAGTGTTTGCAAGTTCAGGCCCTGTACACAGTACTGTGGGGGGAAAAAAATAGACATTGCTAGTTCCTACTTTCCACTGCATGCGATTCTTATAACTGAAAAATGTTTGTAATGTGGGGTCTTTCATATTTTCATTTCCAAACTTCTTTATTGACAGAGCATCCCATACTTTTACAAACATTTAATTACCGGGGATCAAACATTAACTTGATGATTTTGTCTCCTCTTAACTTTACTTGCCCATTCTATGAACTGTGACCAACACTTGAATTTTACCTTTATAGCTCCCTTATTGAGAATATAATCTGGAAATGTGTGAATTCTAAAATTATATTGGAATATTTTGCACACAGTTAGGCCCAGGTTGTGATTTAAAGACAGTGTGCAAGGATGACAGTTAGGGAGGAGAGGCATTGCTGCAGCAGTATCCCCTAGTGAATCCAGGGTGGTTCAATCAGCTTCTTTCTGGCACATTCTGCTACTTTTTGCGGGGGGGCGGGGTTCAGTATACACTCTGCTACTTCACCAGCCCAACTTCTTTGGCTGGTGTGAGGGGACAAGACTAAGGCCCTAACCTTCCTTTGTCACTCCTGAATCAATAAATGCAGGCTCAAGACCCAGTTCTGCTGTTGTTAGTTAAGTATCGGGTATCTTATGGCTGAGTATCAAATACACAAATAGAGCTGGTCAACATTTTTCAAAGAAAACCTTTTTCTCAGTTGAAGAAAAGCCATGTTGTTTAAATGAAAATTTGTACAAAAACTTGTTGATTTCACATTTTTAAAATGAGAATGTTATTGAAAAATCTAATTAAATGGTACTGAAATTTCTGATTTACTGAAAAGCAACTTTTTTCATAAATGGAAAAATTGACAATATTTTTGATAAAATGGGTCAGTTTCCAACCCTGCAAAATGGAAAGGAATTCAGTTTTCTCACAAATTATTTTTCTTTCAGACTTTTTCAAGCTTAATATCAGTCTGGCATGACAGTCATCAGTTTCACTGCAGTACTGTGATCTGAGTGCAAAATACAGGTTCTTGCGGCTAGTTAGAAATCGATCATGTAATGGGCCCTTTCAAAGTAGAGAGGGAATTAGTTTTATATTTAAGTAAATGTTTAGATCTAGATTCTACTACACTTCATTTCTTCTTGCTCATGCAATTGTTCCATTTAGACAATGGAACTACTCACATGAATGAGTAAAGATTGCAAAATCAGGTGACTATCAACTGTGTAATAAGTCACTTCCAAATAAAAATACTTCTATTTCATTAAGAGAGGTAGGTAGAAAATTGGGCCTAAAAATCATCCCTCAAACAACTCCATTGAAACGAATGAAGTTATACTAATAGAAATATGGCCCATCATACTTTATCTGGAACCTTGAACATAATATACCCTTAAACAGAGGGCCTGACCAGATTAACCTAAACTAGCCTGCAGGGGCACTCTATACAAATATCTCCTCCTTCTTGTCTTGGAAATGGGATCTGCCATCTCCACAGATATATCCTTCCTCTGGATCTCGCATAGGGCACCACATGGGTTCTGTGATACCACATGGAGAGTAGCATGATTCATGTGGAGAAAGAGTACATATTGTCACCCTACTGACCCTACACAGTTCAAGTCAGAAAGAAAACAACCTTAAGTTTTATTCTCCTGCCCCATACTCTGTGATAGGGATCCCTGTTAATGGCAGCTCCCCAGAGCAGCTGACAACTGCTGGACTTTCGTCTGTGAGAACACATTGAAAGCATACTGATGGGGCACAGATGATCCAGGGCCATTGCAGGGGCATCTAACTTCTATATTTGTGCTGCTGGCCTCATTCTGATATCTTGGGATCCATGTGGGTGAGCTCAGCCTCCTCTCAACAGAAGAATTAAGACAATTCAGAAGAGAAATTTGAAGAGATTTTTCTCTCCCGTGGGAGGGATGAATTAGACCCAAGGCGTTAAAAAATGGTATAATTTACTGAAGGTGTTGCGGCATTCACTTCTGTATTGCAAAATGAATAATCACTTTAAAGAAATGCAAGCCTAAATTAGCACAGTATACAGACAAGGGATAAAGAAATACATACAATAACCCCCTCAAGTGTTCTGTAAAATGTTCAGTAAAAGTCTACAGCTTTCACAGGGCAAAGATAAAATGTCTTTATGTAAGAAAACTGCTAAATCAGAGCCTGCAGCTGTTGCTACTTTTTGGCTTGTTAGAGCTCAGGGCAGGTTGCTGTCTTCATACCGTTACTGCTTGAGAAACTGATGCGAAAGGTCAGTACACTTTGTGTTTCTGTTTGGGCCTAGAGCTTTAGAGGACAATCTTGCTAAAAAGAACAGGGACTGCAAGTGGGACCTATGGCAACTTTAATGCAAGTGGAAAGCTGCTAGAAGGTAGTAAAAATATATAAAATGAAAATGGAAAAGAGTTCTTGTGGAAACCTTCAAACAATTGTTTTTATACCAGTGGAGTGTTAGGATCAAGGAAGTTAAAGGCAACCTGTCCGTCCTCCAGTTGCTTTTTCTCAAAAACCAACCAGCCATTGTAAACCCCTAAATTATCAAAAGGAGTTTAATAAACTGGGAGCACTGGTAGATACATTGGAGGGTAGGGATAGATTACAGAGGGGCCTAGACAAATTAGAGGATTGGGCCAAAAGAAATCTGATGAGGTTCAACAAGGACAAGTGCAGAGTCCTACACTTACAAAGGAAGAATCCCATGCACTGCTGTAGACTAGGGACCAAATGGCTAGGCAGCAGTTCTGCAGAAAAGGACCTAGGGGTCACAGTGGACGAGAAGCTGGATATGATTAAACTCTGTGCCCTTGTTGCCAAGGAGGCTAACAGCATTTTGGGCTGTATAAGTAGGGGCATTGCCAGCAGATCAAGGGACCTGATCATTCCCTCTATTCGACATTGGTGAGGTCTCATCTGCAGTACTGTGTCCAGTTTGGGTCCCCACTGTACAAAAAAGATGTGGAAAAATTGGGAAGCGTCCACCAGAGGGCAACAAAAATGATTAGGGGGTTGGAACACATGACTTATGAGGAAAGGCTGAGGGAACTGGGATTATTTAGTCTGCAGATGAGAAGAATGAGGGGGGATTTGATCGTTGTTTTCAACTACCTGAAAGGAGTTTCCATAAAGGATGGATCTAGACTGTTCTCAGTGGTGGCAGATGACAGAACAAGGAGTAATGTCTCAAGTTGCAGTGGGAGAGGTTTAGGCTGGATATTAGGAAAAAACTTTTTCACTAGGAGGGTGGTGAAGCACTGGAATGGGTTACCTAAGGAGATGGTGAAATCTCCTTCCTTAGAGGTTTTTAAGGTCAGGCTTGACAAAGCTCTCGCTGGGTTGATTTAGTTGGGGATAAGGTCATGCTTTGAGTAGGGGGTTGGACAAGATGACCTTCTGAGTTCCCTTCCAATCCTGATATTCTATGATTCTATACACAGTATTTCTAAAAAACAGTCACATTGCAAAAAGGCCAAAAGCAGTTTAAATCCTATGCTAGGCCTTCCAGCAAGTCAAGTCTTCTGTCTCAAAAAGTCAGTTTCCAGCATTATGTGACTTGGCACATTAATGTAAATGAATTCACAGGTACCTCCCAAACATTTTCTTCTGCTCTGCTTTCACCTATATGTAGTCATTCCGCCACTATTTGTGGGATGGTGTGGCCTAGACATCATATAATATTTCTTTGCTGTAGCGACCATCTTTCTCACCTGGGTGCTTGCTAGAACCAATATCTGCCCTGGCTTCTCCTCTTTCCTAGTGTGGGTTGGGTTTGAGATTCTTTTCTGGCACCTGGTTTCTCATTGTGTTATATACTCAGGGGTTCTGTCCCTTGGGGAAAATCAGTGATAACGGTACTAGCTGCCCAGTACTGTATATCACAGTACATGGGGACAATAAAGTAAATAAAACAAACTCACCAAAGGGATGACACACCAGTCTTAATAGCATAACAAATGGTGGACTTTATTGGAAACAGGAAAATAGGATCTGGGGAAGGAAAGGATTATGGTTACTTAATATGAAATAAACAATAATAAATAAACCAATTCCCTGTCTTCCGACACTAACAAACTCCTCTAAATACCTCCCTCCCAGTTACCTTCCCAAGGCAGATGGTAGGTTGAAGTATAGTGTCCAGGGGCGGTGTGTTGCAACACCGTGCTGTTGACTGGCTTCATCTTCACCCCTGGTTGAGGCAGGGTCCTGAGGGTCCTGACTTCAACCCAGCTGGCTAGTTCCCTGGTCTGGAATTTTCCTGGGGTTTTTGCCGACTCTCAGTAGCCCATGCTGGGCCAGATCTTTCTCTCTGGCTGCTGATCACTGCCACACTGGAGTTCCCTTGTGTGAGAGTGTTGCAGGAACTCCCTGAACTCGGCTGTTTCTCTCCAGCTTTCAAACCAAAACTGAAACTTTTTTTCTCTCTCTCTCTCTCTCTCCCTCTTTTTCTAAAGTCAGGCTCTCCCTGGCTGTGGGAGCTGTGTACTGTTGGCTTGTTATTGGTCCAGTGGACATCTTGTTCAGATCACCCCATGCAGAAGTCTCCCTATTGGCCTCAGCAGGAGGTTCTAGTTCCTTCCATCCCTACTTAACTCCAAGTATGCTTGGAATCGAGATCAGAGAGCTATGGTAGCCATTGAAGTTGTACTCCTTTTGGCAGGGCCTGTAGAGGTTCATTCCTGCTCTAGGCTCCAGTAGCTGGTCAACTCCAAGTAAGGGGTCATACTTACACATCTGATCTACAGCAATTAACTCTGTGGGTGCTCTAGTGCTCAAGCACCCACCAAAAAAAATATGGGGTGCTCAGCACCTGTAAGACTGGATTAATTTTTCGTGGGCCATGGCCCCACCCCCCATTCTACCTGCACTCCAGCCTCCGCCTACCCCCCACGGCCACACCTGCCACTCCACCCCAAGGCCCTGGCCCCACTCAGCCTCCTCCCCCCTCCAAGGCCCCACCCCCATTCTGCTTCTTCTCCCTGAGGACCCATCCTTCACTTGCACAGAAGTGAGTGGGTGGAGAGAAGCTCTAACTGGCAAAAACAACAACCAGCACCTCTGGTCTGATCTAGCTGTCTATCTCGAACTCTGTGGATGAGGAGGGGAATTGTAGTAGATACAACCTGTCAAATCCAGACTTAATTTTTTTTCAATGAAAATAAAATAGTGATGTGACGGGTTGGATCACAGAAACCCCCTTGGGGCTGCCAACAGAGGTGCCAAGACTATTTCTGCCCCTGCTTTCCTTGCTAGCTTGGGACTCCAGAACCCTGCCTGGTTGTGCCGGACATGCTTGCCAGATACAAACACAGACCCAGGTCTGAACCACGTCCCACAAACTGCAGAGTTAACTGAAAGCAGCTTAAGAAGTGTTCCTGTCTTTAACACTCAGATGTCCAACTCCCAATGGGGTCCAAACCCCAAATAAATCTGTTTTACCATGTGTAAAGCTTATACAGGGTAAACTCATAAATTGTCTGCCCTCTATAACACCGATAGAGAGAGATGCACAGCTATTTCCTCTCTGCCCCCAGCTATTAATACATAGTCTGGGTTAATT
Source organism: Gopherus flavomarginatus (assembly GCF_025201925.1). Taxonomy (NCBI): domain Eukaryota; kingdom Metazoa; phylum Chordata; order Testudines; family Testudinidae; genus Gopherus; species Gopherus flavomarginatus. Next base: position 199,167,414 of record NC_066618.1, read on the forward strand.
AATAAGTAAAAAGTGATTTTATTAAAGATTAAAAAATAGGGTTTAAATGGTTCCAAGTGATGACAGACAGAACAAAGTGAATTACCATGCACAATAAAATAAAACATGCAAGCTTATGCCTAATCTGGTATGAAAACTGAATACAAATAAAACTTCACCCTCAGAGGTGTGCCAGTAAGATTCCTTTTACAGCCTAGCCTCCTTCTAATCTGGGTCCAGCAATCACTCATACCCCCTGTAGTTACTGTCCTTTGTCCCAGTTTCTTTCAGGTATCCTTTGGGGTGGAGAGGCTATCTCTTGAGCCAGCTGAAGACAAAGGGGTTTAAATAGACCCGGGGGTTAAATAGACTTTCTTTTGTGGGTGGACACCCCTCCATCCCCTTGTGAAGAATCCCAGCTACAAGATGGAGTTTTGGAGTCTCATGGGCAAGTCACAGGTCCATGCATGACTCAGAACGGCCATGGTTCACATGCTACCTTGAATGTCCTTAAGTAGACTTCTTATGTGGATTGAAGCCTTCCAAGATCCATTGTCTGTTAAGTGTTTCTTGATTGGGCACTTAACTTGCACATTCCTTTCTCAAGAAGCTGACCAAATGCTTTACTAAGGCTTCACTAAGGCTACTTAAAATCAAGTAAAATCAAGCACAGAGCCAATATTCATAACTTTGAATACAAAAAATGATACATGCATACAAATAGGAGGAATAGATTCAGTAGATCATAACCTTTACAGAGATATGTTACATGGCATGTGTAACATAAAACATATTCCAGTTATGTCATATATACATTCATATGCATATTTCCATAAAGCCTTTTGGGGTGCAATGTCACAAGTTTATTCCTCTGTTTGTAGTATGGTAGTACCAGATGCTCCAATTGAGATTTAGGCCCCATTGTGAGATCCACTGAACATGTGTATAACAAAGACAGTCCCTATCCCAAAGAGCTTATCATCTTAAAAACACAAAACAGAGATAGAGTGATTGAAAGAAATATATTATCCCTGATACTGCCGATGGGCAACTGATTAAATATTCTCATAAGGTCATACAGGAAGACTCTGAAAGAGCGAGGAACTGAAGGTCTGAGTCCTCATCCAGTGCCTTACACATAGCAGCTTCTTTCTTCTGTGAAATTTGGCTTTCCAGTTCAGGTGTAAAATGTGAAGCATCACAGAATGAATTTTGTTTGATTTATTCTTTGTACTTTTGTTTTTTATCCCCAAAGAGTATCTATGCAGTCAATATGTTCAAATAGCCTTGTATATTTTAAAACGATTTACTGTTAATCCTGATAAAGGATAAAATCCTGAATCTTTTGCCATGTGTCACTGACACTTTTTTTTAGTTTTGATTTAGAAGTAGATCCGTCACCCCTAGAGTTCATCTTTCAGATTTTTGCCATGTATTTCCCTCACTCACACTCAAGTATCTGTCATCCTTTCTTCGCTTCTACTAAGGGATGTTCGTGGCATCCACCCCATGGGTGATGAGATTAACTTTATCCTGAAAATTGTCAGAATTTCTTTCATGCATTCTCCTCTCTTTCTAACTTTCCTCAAGGAAGGAACAATATTCCTTTAACAGTCTGTGTTATACAATCCATGCTTGGACAGTTTATAACAATCCATAGTCCACAAATGTCTTAAACTAAATCTCTTTAGAACTTCTTGTAATAGTAAAGGAATTGATAAACTTCAGTTGTTTCTAACAGGTCACTCCTTTGGTAACAAGCATCTAGAATCTTCCTATAACTATCTTAGTCTTAGCCAGTTTTACTTGGAAATCCATTTTTTTTACTTGATAGCTTTTTGAAGCATATTACTATTTCTCTTCATCAGCCATGTTTTATAATTACCTGTAGCTGTTGGAGGCTGCAGTGGGCAGCAAAACGAGAAACAAAAGAGTAGACAATTAGGGGCATTCCTAGACTGCTAGTGAGTGGGCAATCATAAAATAGGACATTAGTATGGTAAAGCCCTCCTAGCGCATGTATTCCCTTCCCCTGCCAGTGCAGGATTGTTCCCAATAGTATTTTGTTTATAGTTCTTTTTCCAGCTCAATGAGGAAGAGAGATGGATTTGAAAATGCCTAAATCCAATAAAAGTGAGAAAGGAGGGAGCATAAACCAGGTTGACTGACTGTTCCAGCAGTGAATAAATGTACCTGTTTTCTCTGGGGATTGTCGTTGGGTCCCAGAGTTACTGATCAGATGAACACATCCCAAAGAGATTCTCTGTATAGTGGCATGTTCTTAAGTCTCGGCTGGGTGCTTTCTGCTCAGTTTATCTAACCATTCAACTGGTTCTAGCATTCTGAAGCATCCTCCCAAATGTCAGTTCACCAGAGCTCTCAAAATGGCTATAGACATCAGCCCTAATCCTTCAAAGATTTATGAATGTACTTAATTTTACATATTGTGAACAATCCCATTGACAAGAGAATCTTAATTCTAACTTTTTGCAGAATCAGGGTCTTAGATATTTGCTGCTTTGAGATTTGACACTCTAAGCATATTTATTCTTTAGAATGACCAGGCCTTTTTGTTCATTTCTAAAACTATCCTAGAGATATTCAGCTCATCTCACATTTAGCATCTTTGGAAAAAAATATCTACCCAGCTAGAAATATAAATAATTCAGAATCCCTTTTGGAACTAGACTGATCCATTTTTAATTCAACAAATTAATTTTTATAATGGGCTAAATTCTTCGTACTTCACTCCAGGAAATAGTCTTGTTGAAGCTCAAAGATGATTCATTAAAGACCTAAAATGATTCCTGTAGCAGAAGAGAATGAGCTTTGGACAAGTATTTATATGAACAAATCCTTATAGATTGACTAACATGTCTAAATCTCTTCCTTAGTGAAGGAAGAGGAAATGATGATAAACAATTGGGATGAAACAATAAATTTTTTTCTGCATTGAATTTCTTTAAAAAAAAATAAAATAAGAGAGAGAAACACCAGTGATGCTCTAAATTATTTGAAGTGGAACTCTTTAAGTGAGCTCTCTTAAACCCAGGTTGTCTTTGACCAAAGCTTCCAAAATCCTGCCACCACAGCCTGAGACCTAGTCTACACCTAAAACTTACGTCAAGGTAGGGAAAAATGTCTTATTCTGTATAATGTAGTTTGGGAGACCTAACCCCCACTGTTGACAGAATTCTTCCATTGAACTAGCCACCGCCCCTTGAGGAAGTGGATTTGCTACAGTGACAGAAAAACCCCTTTAGCTAAGTCCACACAAAGTTTTTCACTACTTAAAAACTATGTGTTTACTTAAACTGGTGCAATTGTGTATATAGGCCATATGTATGTATTTACATATATGTTTCCAGCTCAAAAAGGTTTGAAAGTGATAGCCTGAATAAAATTTAGCGAAGTGTCTGAACTTCTGAGTATTTATCTGAACATGAACTCCTCACCTTTTCAAGTTTGTGCATCATTGTTTCCTGGAAGGAATGCAAGACTGGAGGCTCACTTTCTCATACACAATAACTTATTAAATCTCACAAGGCCAGCTGTCCAAAGTGGTGATACTTTTGCTCGTTGAGAAATTAGTGTAATTTATTGATGAGCCCTAAGAAGCATGAAGCACATTTCTGTAAACTAGGTTTGGCAAACTAATTGTGGAGATCTTCTATTAGCACATATGTATGTTGCTAAGAAGTTAGCATTACTGCTGTGACTTCCTTCATAGCAACTAACATTCATACTATTACCCATAGAATGTCGTTACTTGTAAAACTATTACTTTGGTAGTCAACGTAACCTAATTAAATATTTATGTATTGAGTCTTTATTACCCAATAATTAGCCCAGAATGTAATATTAAATTCATCTGAAAGACTAGCTATGTGATCTTATAACTGGAACATAAGAAAAAACCCTAGATACACTAGAAAAAAAGTATATTACATGCAATCACAGAAACAGTTTAAACTGAATGCCTCGGTTTGTTCATCTAGGAATATAATTGGCATTTCATTATCCAAAGGGAATATATTTTTGTTTCTTATAGAGGACAACACAAATCCTCTGAGCCTCATTTGTCTGGGAACCAAATTTGGTTGGGAACCAATGACGCTGGAGTAACTGGAAGAAATCTGTTGACTTTGATATTATATTTATGTAAAATAATAGAATTTGGCCCATGAAATCTGATAAATGAGCATGCACACTTGGAAACCAGCATGAATCTAATATTATTCGATACTGGTGTTCTGATTTTGTATATCATCTTAAGATATATTAAAGTCAAACTCTTATGATTACATGGGTTGCTTTTATGAATATTTACTTTGTAGAAAGTAATAGTGTTTAAATTACCTAAACAACTTGCTGAGTTCTTCCTTCTTACATCTAAGACAATATTCTGCTATCAAGCTGTACATAAATATGGAACAATGGTAGTACATGGCCCCTAACCATAGGGAAGATGATAAAATCATCATATATTTAAGTCAGTCTTCTGTCTTATGGATCAAAGAAGGAGCTCAGTAATGCTGGTGACTGTTCAAGAAGTAGGTCTCAATGTTTTGTGGCAGAGGTAGAACTCCAAAGAAAGTCAATGTTTTATTGCAATGTGTTAAGTTGACAGTATGCAGCAATAGGAAAAGGAAAGTGGTTGTAATGATGTGCTAGGGGAAACCTCCAGAGATCAAAGATGAGGATGTGTTTTATGAAAATGTGTGTGTCAAAAGTGGAAATGTTAAATATTTTAACATACCAGTAATTAAAATGTGAGTTTTAGTGATACTGACTAAATAGAATAGAAAGTGTTGCTACTACTGTCTTCTGTTTAAGAGTTAGGATCTCTTCTTCTGAAGGTGACAGGCTGACCAACTTCTATGCCCCAATATTGACTGAGAACTTCTCACTGAATTTAGTTTTGACCTGGCTGTCTTTGCAATGCAGAACAGAAAATCTTTCACACAGCCAGAGCCATGTTACAAGATCTTTACACTAGGACATCACACACATCTTAGATTCTGCAGGCTGAGCAAAATGCATCCACTAGGAGTTCCTTGAATTCCTCCATTCCCCCTTCCTTACCCCCATGCTCCTTGTGTGCCCCACTCACATGCCCCTCTATTTCAAGAACTCCCTGCAGCTCCCCCCAGGTTCCCCTCTGCTAGATTCTAGGGACTCTATCTGTCCCTTGTTGTTCCCTCATCCACACCTCTGTCCCCTATTGTCCCTGTAGGGCACAGGGGTTGTGTACTTCTTTCCTAAAATGACTTCCTATTTCCCCCCTTCCCACCTCCAAGGACAGGATCTGTGTGTTCCTCTATTCCCCCATCTTATCTTCATTCTCTTGTCCCTAGGGTGCCTGATCACCATCACACTCCTTTCTGGGTTCCTGCTTCAGTATTTCCAAGTCTCATAATTTTATCACAAGTATCAGGATTTCAGAGAGTTCTGGAGAACATTGCACAATGACACAAACTCCAACCTCTTAATAAACTTCAGCCCTGTTGGAAGCTGGAAGGGCCTGTCCCCTCTGCCCACAGTGTTTTCACAGGGAGAAGCAAAAAGCCCAGCCCAAGAAGGAGCAGAGGACGAGAAGAGCTGCCCCTCCTCTAACTAAGCCCTGGTCTACGCTGGGGGGGGGGGTGTCAAGCTAAGCTACGCAACTTCAGATACGTGAATAACGTAGCTGAAGTTGAGGTACTTAGATTGACTTACCATGGTGTCTTCACCATAGTGAGTTGACTACTGCCGCTCTCCCATCCACTCTGCCTGTGTCTCTCGTGGCAGTGGAGTACAGGAGTTGACGGGAGAGCACTTAGGGATCTATTTATCTAGACTAGATGTAATAAATTGACGCCTGCTGGAATGATCGCTGCCTGCCAATCTGGCAGGTAGTGTAGACGTACCCTTAGGAAGAGAGTTAGGGGACTACACTGCAGCCCCCAGACATGAGAGAGGGGGCGAAGAACCACAGGATGAGCAGAGATTGCAGGAATGGGGCTGAACTGATGGCGGGGATAGAGGAGTGCTGCTAGGTTTAAGGATGGGGAGCACCCATGGTGGCATACAGGAGGAAAAAATAACTGAAATGATTATTTTAACTATTTGGACAATTGATATATAGATAGATAGATAGATAGATATAGATATTTATTATTGGCAGATAATATATGCATTTATGTAATTATCAAAATTATAGAAAAGATTGATTTCAAAATTACTTTTGAAATACTCAATTGATTATTATAAAATAAGGGATTATAAATACAATTAATCTATTGACATAAAAAGCTCTGAAAAGTAGTTGATGTAAAGATATTCTGGCATGTAAAAATATTCACAGCTCACACAAATCTTTATTGAAAAAAATATTTGGAAAACAATATAGCATGTTTTGTGTTTCTTGGATGTTCATTGTTAACTTTATTGGCCTTGTACAGTACTAAAAGTGTAATTTAGATTTTTGCATCATATTTTAACTTTATCACACAACAGAATTTGTCACTGAGTACTTAATGTAAGCAGTCACCCTCTTTCCCCGCTAACGTGGTTGCCTTCCATCTACCCCATCTCTCTCTTTTTTGAAGGGATACATTTAAGGGGACATCATCCTAAAATAATCCCACATGCATGGCCAGAAAAGAAGGGGTTTTTAAAGTCAAAAGACAGACTTAACAAAATAAAAAAAAAATAAAAAAATTGGATGTTTTTACATCTCATGGTTTATGGGGGAAATCTAGTGACTTTTGTTTTGGAGACTGGCAACATGGTTGCGTCCACTCACCTAGTTCCCCCATCTAGGTCCTTGCTTCCCTCATCACTCCCCGGCTCCCCATTCATTTGTGGGTCACTTCTTCACACATCACCAAGTCTTCTCCACTCCCAAGTCCCCTCACTGTCCTTGCTTTCTCCTCTCACCATCACCCAGCCTCAGTCTTCTCCAGGTTCTGGCTTCCACCTCCCACCAACACCCTTGGCTGCTCTGGGTCTCAATTCATCCCCCCACTCTGTTCCCCTAGCTTCCTCCTTACAAAACTTTCCTATGAGGCACTTTTTTTTTCTTGTCTGTATCCTGAACACTCTCTCTCTCCATGCAGCAAGATAAGTTGCTGTTACCTGTGATGTCTAGGCAGAAATAGGGAGAAATACAGCACCAGATATGTAGCGGTATGTTCACAGCACACACACACACAGGGAGAAATTAGATAAATACTTTTGCTGGAAGCATGTGATGTAAAACTGCTTTATTACTTAGAACCCAGAACCCTAACACACAGAAACCCAATCACAGATAGAAAACAGCCTACTTCATAAGGCAGTGAGGCCCAACTCCCACCTTGCTTTAAGCTCACCTTTTACAGACAAATAGAAATATCACTGAGTTGAGTGTTAGAACTCACTTTGGTTGGTCAATGAAGAACCACAATTGTGAAAGGAGAGAATTTATTTGTGTGTGTATTCATTTGTCTTGCTGTCACCCGGCAGTGCCCCAAAATTAGAAAGGCACATGTGGATTGAGTAGGGGATAGGATGATGTCTTTTGAAATGTCATAATTTAGTAGAAAAACATGTTTTTAAGTGAACAATTGCTATCTGGATTTCCCAACTGAAATGTTTTTAAAAGATCTGATGAATTTTCTGTATTATGTAGATATATCACTAGAAGTTAGTCCAAGGCTATTTCAGTTGCTATATCCAAACGAAATATTTTCTTGCTCACTTTTCTGACTCTTACTACCACTTAACTTCATTTTTGCTCTTATAAAATGTATAGTTTGAAACCCACACACATTTATATTAGATGTAAACACAACTCTTTGCTCAGGGCATCGTGCTTTTCATCCATCTACAGAGTCAATCTAGTTATACCACAGGTGCACACTTACTTACTTTAATGTTAAATTCTTAAATGTAGCTTAGGTATTGCTCATATGATAGTACTGTCTGAAATGTGAAACTGTCTAGATTGGGGAGTAGCTTCTACAAGCTTAGGATCCCAGAAGGCCCATGGACAGAAAACTGCCTACATTTAAGAAACCAGGATTAAGGTATTTAAGGTATCTAGTGGCAGTATCTGCCATTAGAAAATAGGGGTGAAATCTTGGTCCCACTAAAGTCAATGGGAGACTCCCATAAGATCAGTATTTTACTGAGGATGTCTTACCATACTACAGTATTTTCCCTCTGTATTTGCAGAATTTCCTTTGCTTAAAAACAGAAATACTGTAAACATTGTGGTATATATATTTGATTATTTTGAGTGGTAAGTGTTCAGTTGTTAATGATGTGCTCTGAAGTGTTGCCATACTTGAAACTTTGCTTTAATTTATTTGGACCCACAAAAAGTCAAATTCTCTTGAAGAAAGGGAGAAATAAAGAAAAAAAGTCTCTTAAAACTATGACTGCAAGGATCAGCATTGTTGCATGGTAGGCACTAGTTAAATACCAGTGGTGTAAGTTTGGGGGTCCAGAAGTGGGAGGATAACAAGTGACTATTTTCAAAGCAGAAGACACACAAATGGACCAGTCCCTGAGTGACAAGTGCACTTAGCCAAATAGCTTCCAATTACAACTACCAAAACACTCTATTAGCTGCTCATGAATATTTGCAACTGCCTCCCCTACCTTTTTTTAATGCAATCATCTCCAAAACCTCCTGGTATTCTTCATTTCAAAATCTTGGCAATCCTAAACATTATGCAATATGGTCATGTAGATATTAGCTTCCAATGCCCCTTAAACTTTTATAGTTAGTCATTCTTTGCATGTCACCCTTGGTTGAAGAGTGATCTGCATGGGATGGATTTCAGTATGTAAACATGACTAACGGTCATCTGAAGGCAGTTAGGAAGTAGCAGGCATTTCTTTATGGCATTAATCTTGGGAAAACAGAAGGACTAGTGTAGACTGGGGACTTGACTATAGGGTATAAGGCTCAAAGATTTTATCTTGCAATGTAGGTAAGAAGATACATTTTCAAATGTAACATCTATTATTTTTCTCTTTTAAAAAGTCAGCGATGACTAACTTTCAAGGAAAATATGTTTGTATCTATTATACTGGAGACCTTATTGAAGAACAGTTTATTCTAGTGAAAATATTTGCTGTGTGCTGCTGTCAAGTTAAATAAACTTGGAGTGTATATACTGGGTAAATGTTGGTCACACACTTGAATGCATGACTTTTCATAAGACAGTCTAGGATGTTTTTGAACTAACATTTGTTGCTCATTGTTATCATAACTGTACATAGTTAGTGTCAATTGACATTTTATTCAAGGCAATAAAAGTTCCTCTTTCCCAAGTAAAACATTTGTATTGGTTTTGACGTATCTCAAACTGGTGTATTGTAAAATAAAATCTTTAAAATTGTATTACCAGACAAGATGTTGGTTTCAGAACATTCTACCAGGTGGCTACAAATCATGAGAAATATGATGGAACTCCAGCCCAGGACCGCATGCTGATATTTGCATAGAGATTTTCAACAGCCCTTATATTCATCTATATTTTTGAAAGCTTGATCTTAAATGTATGCAGACAATGCTTTGGCACCCAAAATTGATTCCCTTAGCACTCACAAGTGGGACTTTTGAGAATGTTTATGTGTTTTTATACCTCATAGCTACAATTTCCCAACTAATACAAATACAGTAACCCTAATTTCCCTTGACGGCAAGGGAAGAGGGACCTATGCAGATTCTGGACATGGTTTAATATTAAATTGCCTTTCAGTATTTGGAAGATAAAACATTGCAAAGCTGGAATGTTTTTAGAGCAAGAGCTAAGTTTGCTAGTATGGCATTCTCTTCCACAAAATCTCCTGGTTTCTCACAATGGAATAAAGGCTTACTTTCTGGAAGAGATCTACCTTATATATTCCAGCTTTCCTGTGAGGAGGTTACCTTAAAGTGTGTGGTAATGTTCAATTTACCTCTGTGCATTCTTTTTGACATGTGATTCTTGCAGGGAGAACAGGAAGGAGGAAGGGTTGTCAGAGGTGATGCATCTACACTATTCAGCTCTCAGTAAAGCTTTCTCTTTACTATGTCAGAATTGCTGCCCAAGACACTCAGAGTCACTGCTGAATATCCCACATGTGTGCTTCTCTACACTCTGGCTAATGGGTGCCTTGGAACCACTTGTGTGTATAGTGAGCTCTGAGCTCAAAGATATTTGATATGGAGCTGTATGCTATCAGGGGGCAGGACTGCCTATATTCCATTTAGGTGCCAGATTAGTTGCATACAAAACCATTAGGTGACTAAAATGACTTTAATGCCTTTAGAACTGGCCACCATGGTTATCAAGTTTCACTGTACATTCCTGTTGAAAGCCGTATAGCTTTAACTTTAGATATGAAAGTTGTTAAAAAAAGATAAATATCTCAAGCAGCTCAAGTTTTGTGGAGAAATTTGCCTCTTTCCGCTTGAACTACATTAAGTGTCTATCAAAACTGAGATAGGCAAACCCTGGGATATTTCATTTACCAAAGTTGGCTACTCTTGTGTTAACACTTACCAATGGTCCACTAGGTGTGCTAGTAGACTTGCTGACAAGTAAATTACAGTACAGATATGCAAACTGCATAACAGAAGGGAAATAGCTATGGGAAGAGAAGTAGGAAATCTCAATGTGGCGATGTCCAAAGCTTCACTGGAAATCCAGGTCACAACAGAAATGAATGCTCATGAGTATTACAATGTGGTGATTTTTTTTAGTATGTATTGCAATGACACGCACATTATTGAGAACTGGCTTTCAAAGGCTTTCTGATCTCCAGCTCTGATAGAAGCAAGTTTTCCTGATAATGCACATGAGACTAACCCAACAGTAAGTGAACAGGAATTAGGTTGGCCATCAGTAATCCATCATTCCTAAATAATCCATTATTCTTAAATATATATGGCATTATGTCATTTTAATCATCTTTGAAAATGTTTGCTCACCGGGACATATGATATTGGAATTCAAGATTTGATGAGAAATCACTGGAAAATACATTCCTGTAGAACACTGTCAAAAAATAAGGTAAACAAACTTATAGACTAGTTTTGTTATAATAGCATGTCAGAACTCTGGATGTCTCTGTATGGGATATTTTTTCCTCAAAATGTACCACAATGGCTACCATTGATGCAGCTCCATTTGGATTGCATATGAGATCATTCTGCTTCCTCAGCCAAGTTAGTGAGGCCCAAAGACTGTCCTGAACATCGGCTTATTTGTTACCTGCAACATTAAGAAACCCAGACTGGGCTCTGCAAACTTATTCACCACCTTCAGTAGCAGAAGGTTTGATCCTGCGCCCATAGAAGTGAATGGTAAAACTTACCATATGTGAAGAGAAACCACCCTGGGTCCTGCTGTTTAAATTTTGTTGGAATATATGAGCCTAAAGAATCAAAGACGTTAACTTGACTGTCTTACTGTCCAATATAAAACAGTGTTAAACAAAGTTCGGGGTTTGACCGGATTCTGAAAACACTTTTTTCTATGGCAAACCTTACTCCCATGAGTCATCCCATTGACCTAATGGAGCTATTCATATGAGTAAAATTAACTTTCATGCTTAAGGGTTTGCAGAATTAGTCCCTAAAACAGGTCTTTCTGCTCCTTGTCTTTATCTCCCTATCATTTAGGCGGTTGAGCCTTTTTCCCAGTTTCCAATGTAATAAAGTGAACTATGCCTCCCCTCTACCAGTCACCGCTGATTAATGAGTTCCTGTGACCTAAAGCCTGTGTTTTCTTATTTCATACTGGATTTATACATAAAAATGAATTAATATTTTTTAATAAATATAGTTGGCCATATGTCACAGGTTGAGTTTAGGTACAAGTATCTTATGGGTATATGTGTGACGTGTTGAGAGACTAAACTAATTGGGAACCACTGTTGGAGCTGGTTTTTGTATATGGCAAGCCATTGTTAAGTGACCTCTATTTATTTGGTATCATAAATTTACCTTGAGACCTAAACGTGTTCAGAGACAATATCACAGTCTTAGAAAGCTTACAATCTTGTTTCCTAACTGTGAGCAATTTAAGTGAAGCACCTACAGTAATAACTGCCTACAAACAAACATTATTTCTACAGGACTTATGTACAAGGGAAAACTGGCCAGCAATTAGAATCTTTTCACCTTTTTCATGAAGACAACTGACTGAGATAGTGCCTTTGAATTGTACTGCAGAAATATATGGATATTATTATTAGACACACTAGGACTGCAGTGTATGCACAGGACAATGGACTGATGAGCACTTCAAAACAAATATGCCTGAAGACCTTGAAAACAGAACAGCGCCTGTGTGTCCAGATGATGCATACCAACTGTCAACAAGGATAGCCTTTGCCTAACAGGTGCACTATTCAATTACCAGCTATTGCCAAATCTCTCTAATAATGCTAATATAGGCACTACATTAAAACGTATCACATTTTAAAAATCCACAAGTGATCATTCAGAATTTTCAAGTCCTTCACTTTGAGTACATCCATTTAGGGTTTTTGGGGGTCTGAGGGTAGGTTGTTTTAGTTAATATTGTCTCATAGGATAGTGCTGGTTGGAATATTAATAGAAATAGTGAAAGTAGGCGGTGGAGAACATTCATAGAAAATGAATTTTGCATTTGTAAACTTAACATAGCTATTTGCAATGGAAACCTTATTTTAAGGTGAGCTCACCAATCACAGAAGAACACTTATCTTGTGACCCAAGTGGCCAGTCAAAACAGCTTAAATATCAACTACCTCCAACTTTTTTTTTTTTTTACAAATTAGCCATAGACCGAGTCCTGTTTGGGGAATAATTAATATATTTTTTTAAATAGTGACTTTTTTTCACAAAAAAAAACTAATCAATGGAAAAAAAGGCCTAAATATTTCTTGTTCTTACATTTTAGATTTTTTTCCTAGTAATGCTGTTGTTTTTGTGCGCTGCTAGCAACTGTATGCACTTGTCCTCTTTTGTGTCATAATATCTGGTGTCAGAGTGCCCTTAAGCAATGGGCATTCATTAGCAACAGTGGTGAGCTACAAACTAAAGAAGCTGATCATCCAAGCCTTATTGTCCCATCGAAGTCAATGGGAGTCCTTCCGTTAACTTTAGTGGAAGCTAGAGTAGGCCAATTGCCTGTGACATACAGCTCATTTTCATTAACAGTGAGCTCGAGTTAGTATATTGAACTTGAGATACCCTAGCTTGAATTGGGGGTATACAGCAGCTTGGCAGGTGCTTCCCAGCATGGGTAGACAGGCATCCTAGCTCTGTTTGAGTTAGTAAGCTAAAAACAGTGGTCTGTCAGTGGTGGCACAGGCAGTGGCTTGCGCTAATCACCCAAGTATATACCTAGGGGGTTGGGCAGGATTGTACTCGGGCAGCTAGCCCACGCTACCATGACCACACTGTTTTTTAAAACATACTAGCTTGAGCAGAGCAGGCACATCTGTTTACCCACACTGGGAAGCCTCTCCCAGATGCTCTGTAGACATACCCCAACAGTGACCACTTTGCAAAACATTGGAGTTACACAGAGTGATTTGATTGGAAACCCAGAAAGATTAGATTAGCAGAGTGATAGGATTAGCTGCTGACAAGCTGTTACGTCTCCACTTCATTAGTACACCCTACATATATTCCTAGAATCATAGGACTGGAAGGGACCTTGAGAGGTCATCTTGTCCCTGTTCCCTGCACTCATGGCAGGACTTAGTATTATCTAGACCATTCCTGACAGGTGTTTGTCTAACTTTCTCTTAAAAACCTCCAATGATGGTGATTCCACAGCCTTCCTAGGCAATTTTTTCCAGTGCTTCACCTCCATGATATTTAGGAAATTTTTCCTAATGTCCAACCTAAACCTCCCTTGCTGCAATTTAAGCCCATTGCTTCTTGTCCGATCCTCAGAGGTTAAGAAGAACAATTCTTCTCCCTCCTCCTTGTAATAATCTTTTATGTACTTGAAAACTGTTATCATGTCCCCCCTCAATATTCTCTTTTCCAAGCTAAACAAATCCATTATTTTCAATCTTCCCTCATAGGTCATATTTTATAGACCTTTAATCATTTTTGTTGCTTCTCTCTGGACTTTCTCTAATTTGTCCACATCTTTCCTGAAATGTGGCACCCAGAACTGGACACAATACTCCAGCTGAGGCCTAATCAGCACAGAGTAGAGTGGAAGAATTACTTCTCGTGTCTTGTTTACAACACTCCTGCTAATACAGCCTAGAATAACGTTTGCTTTTTTTTTGTTTTTTTGGCAACAGTGTTACACGGTTAATTCATCTTTAGGTTGTGATCCATTATGACCCCTTGATGCCTTTCTGCTGCACTTCTTCCTAGGCAGTCATTTCCAATTTTGTATATGTACAACTGATTGTTCCTTCCTAAGTGGAGTCCTTATTGAGTTTCATCCTATTTACTTCAGACCATTTCTCCAGTTTGTCCAGATCATTTTGAATTTTAATCCTATCCTCCAAAGCACTTGCAACCCTTATCAGCTTAGTATTGTCTGTACACTTTAAAATAGTATTAGATTAGTCCTTTGTTCTTCCCCTGTGAATACTGCTGTCCCTCCCATCACTTCACCTTTTCCTACTAATTTCTTCTACTGAGGTCCCCAGTATGAGGGGGAGGGATAGCTCAGTGGTTTGAGCATTGGCCTGCTAAACCCAGGGTTGTGAGTTCAATCCTTGAGGGGGCTACTTAGGGATCTGGGGCAAAAATTGGTCCTGCTAATGAAGGCAGGGGGCTGGACTCAATAACCTTTAATGGGTTTAAACTGCAGCAAGGGAGATTTAGGTTGGACATTAGGAAAAAGTTCCTAACTGTCAGGGTAGTTAAACACTGGAATAGATTGCCTAGGGAAGTTGTGGAATCTCCATCTCTGGAGATATTTAAGAGTAGGTTAGATAAATGTCTATTAGGGATGGTCTAGACAATATTTGGTCCTGCCATGAGGGCAGGGGACTGGACTCGATGACCTCTCGAGGTCCCTTCCAGTCTATGATCTCTTCATTAGCATTTGACGCAGTATCCATCCCTTTACTTGAACTACACTGTTTTGTGCTGATGGGAGTTGTTACATTCAATATACAAATTACAGAGACTACCTATTATCAAAATCATTATTGAATTGTTCATCCACCTCTTTTGTTTCTAGATTTCTATATTTACAGAATGGTGTATGCAGGGAGGAGTGGTCTGTCAGACTGCCAGGTTCCAGGCAATTCAGAGTTTAAAAATACAAAACAACACCTTAAATTGCAGCCTAAAATGAACAGGGTTGAAGTGCGAAGACATGAGCATAACTGTCATTGCCATACAATCCTGGAGCACTCAGAAGCAGGCAGTGATTCTCTGGGAGTGTGTATCCCATCAGTTGTACCAACTGCCCAAAGCCTCTCTCTTGGTATTTAGTAAAGCTGATTGAAATTTTTTAAACACAATGTTTAAGATGGAAAAATGGTCCCTTCAAAAAAAAATTTTCCCAAAAGCATTTTGATTGTTTTGCCTTTTTGTCTTCTATAACCAGCTTTGATTGTTGGATTAGTCACATTTGGATTTGTTTTTCAAAATAAACCAATTTAGATTCCAAAATTGAAAAACTTCAAATTTGAGAAGTCTGATTTTGAAAACATGACCTTCCATGGATTTTTTTAATGAGTCTATTCCATAATGTGCACAACTAAACAATCTTTGAAATCTGAGTGAATTTTTAAAAGATTTTTGACCAGCTCTAATATCTAGTGTACAATGAATAGATCATTTAGGATACAGATTTCTCACTAAGTAGCATTTTAGTTTAATTCTCATCGTCCCCAATCCTACTCTCTTGTCTATTAACTGCTCTATTGTGGGGCTAACCCCTATTACACTGTTTAATCTAAGTTCAGATGGAGGAAGACTCTTTTTAAATGCAGCATAGACCAAGACTAACATATTTTAGAGAAGTATCGATATAACAACTAATGGCTAAAATCAGCAATATTTATACAACAGGTGAAAATAGTACTGTGTATTATTGTAACCTTTTTTCTCTCCCTCAGAATAAACCACGATGAAAAAAAAATTGATTATCCATTTGGACCCTGGAATTTAGCATGAACATAACTGTGCTTATCAACTGCACTTCAGGAATCACTGCTCACCTTAGCACACACAGTACTTGAATATGTCTATAGTGAAAACAAGAATATATTTATTTAACAAAGAATAGAGATTTGAGAGAAAGCAAGTAGGATTAATGGAAATTAAGGGTTACAAATAAAACAAAATCAAACCATGCATTCTAGATCCTAAACAAAATTAAGAAGACACCCTTTTGTCAAATAAAATACTGCTTATCCAAAGTACTTTTCACAACATTTTCAACCAGGATGGCTGAGACCCTACTTTCAATGAGACCAAGTTCGCTGGCAGCTTTTTTCCACAGGTGAAGGAGGCCAGGGCATCTTTCTGCACCCCTAGATATATTAGACCAGTCTTTTGTTCTTTATCTTAGAAAAGCCCTCTCTGTCACAGCTGTTCACCTCTCTTCTTGTTAATATTTTTAAAATGGGAGGGAGGCTCTAAGAACATAATTTCCAAAATATATTCATACCTCCTTACCTATTATCCATCCATGCATTTCATAAAGACTATGATGACCACTGTAACAGTCTTTCAGTAGAAACCTTACATGACTCTCTTTGGTGAACTAGAATGTAAATATCAGACCTAGGCAATCCCGGAAATCCTTATGAATCCCTGTGCCCTCTGCCAGCTGCCATCATGAGATCCTTGGGTAATACCATTTGAAGGTTATCATTTAATTTTCAGGTACAAATATTTCTAGGGAACTTGCTGTATACTTTGAGGCCAAATCAACCAAACACACTTAAATCTAGTCCCAGGTATGGGGGAATATATTGATTGAATGCTGATCATGGTACCAATCCTGCTGTGAAATCTTGCTATTGTGATTCCTTTAGCATTTGTTGCAATGGCACTCCAAGTAAGTACCCATTATCTGTGCTTGCAGATCCCTTTCCAGGGTCCCTGCCAAAGTCTTTCTAGAGTGTGGCTCAGGAAACCATTATTCATCCAATATAATCTGCTAGGTTACCCTCAGACTAGTTACAGGACTGACTATTTTCATCTTAGGCTATGTTTTCTTCATAAGTTGCCATCATTTTCTAAAAAGTCTGGCCCAACAATGTGGAACAAATTTCCATGAAAACTAAGGGCCATCACAAATCTCAGGTCCAAAGCACAGAAGCATGTACATAGTATTTAAAAACTAACCAAAAAACCACTACACTGCACATACTATTCACACCTTGGGGAGAGAAGACGAAAATGAACCACGTGTGACAGTCATGTTGCTTAATGTGTTATTGGAAAGTGAGGATGGCAACACTATCTGGTTTCTTTTTAAGTGAGGGATAAATAAAGTTTATGGGGCCAAATTCTTCTGTAAGATACAGAGATTTAATTCTGTGAGATGGTATGAATTTGACAAGGACAACATTTGACAAACAAATCTGACAAGAATAACATTCTCTAGATTCTAGCATCTAAGTGTGTGCTTCAGTGAATAAGGCTTTGGTCACTTTCAGTCTGCTGCTCAGAAAATGCTTTCTTCACAGCCTCTTACTCAGATCAGAAAGGTAGACAAAGTGATGATCACAGAGAGAAATAAAAAAATGATAAAAGAGAATACGAAAAAATAGAAGAAGGAGCTGGGGAAGGAGGGTCATTTTGGGGTCTATTCTCCATTGTGGCATGGTGGAATTATGCAAAGAACTCCTTTTATCATTAATAGAAGTTCCCTGCATATATCCTCTATATTCTGATCAGAGAAAAGGTGCTTAAAACTGTAAATGTACAAACTAAGAAATGTTAATTATTTCTCCCTTTCAGAGGAAATCAAATTTGCAGAGTTATGGGTAATGTACAAATGTAAATACCCTCAGCATGATGATTGTATTATGATTTTTGGTGTTTTAGACAAGTCCCTCTGTTGAGGTCATCCTAAGATTAATTATTTTGCTCTTTGATTTCTTAAGAATAGGAAAACTGTTCAATCTAACTGGTAGAGTGGATCCTTCTCCTTTCACTGCTTCTTTCTTTGTTCAAAGTTAACATATTGAAGTTCTCTCAAACTTCTCAGTTTTAGTGTAACTCTGACTTTCCCTTTTTATTGGAACAATGAAATACTACAATAAAATACATCTTGGGGGCTCTGTTAAGGACTGTGATGGGGTGTTCATCCCACACCAACTCTGAAAGGGTTACGGAAGCTAAGAAGTAGCCAATTAGGTTGAGAGGCTACATGTGAGGTGCTTCGGCTGGAGAAGCAACCCCTGACTGGCAAATGGAGCTCAGCTGGGCAGGTGTGGGCTGGGCTAGTATAAAGAGAGTATTAGAGAGGGAAGGAGGAGAGTCCAGGGAAGGAGTAGAATCCCTGGGAGCCTGGCCGTAAGGGAAGGATGTACCCAGAAAGGTGGAGAAAAGATCCCACGGCAGGTGAGCAGGAAACAGCTTAGGTTGAGAACAGCAACACTGGGGATTAAGCCAATCTTGGCTGCATTTTGGCCTGGAACCTGGCTTACTGTGCAGGCGTGGGTTCCCCTACCAGCCACTGATGGAGTGCAATTGCCTGGACAGTGGGTCTAGTGATACACCACACCCAAAAATTGGAAATCACAAAGTGACCTGGCTGCCGGGATGAGTCACAGGAAGGAAGCTGCAGCCCCTGGAATGAAAGAGGGGGTTGATAGACTGCAAGGGGATGTGTTGGACCTGGAAGAGGACTATTACCCAGAATAGCCAGGAGGAGATGCCACCTGCAGTGAGTGAGTATCCCATCACAGGGACTAACAATATAATTAAAATAACCGCAGTTCAAAACCTATCCTTCAAACTTAGCACTGACTACACATTGAAGTTAACTGAAGTTTTGCCTGAGTAGGAAGTGCAAATTGGAGTCTCCTGGTGTTTCCTGTCATATAGAGCTGAATGTATCAATGATTAACATATGCAGTGTTGTTGTAGCTGTACTGGTCCCAGGATATTAGAGAGACAAGATGGGTAATGTAGTATCTTTTATTGGACCAACTTCTGTTGCTTCAATATGGCGGGAAACCCTCTAATTGCACACCTCTAGCTGTCACCTACCACTCCACACTGAAACTCATACAGGGTATCATTAAACAATTACAACCCATACTCAATGGGGACCCTATCCTGAAAGATCTTTCCTGAACTTCCTCTTGTAGACTTCAAACAACCCTCCAATCTCTAAAAGCTTTTCATCAGAAGCAAGCTCCCCGACTCAAATTAGCACCAGATCCTGCCACAACAATAGATGCAAAACCTCCACTTCTAAAATGATCAATACCCATCGAGAACGCATCTTTAATGATTCATGGGTCCCATCCTACACATGCCTGTCACGATATTTGGTGTACTTAACCCAGTGTATCAAATGTCCAAATAGCAATGATGTGGGTGAAACCAGACAATCACTATGCTCTTCAATGAACTCACGCAGGAAGATGATAAAACATAATAATGCCACATCAGGTGTGGATGAATACTTTTCACAGAGAGGTCAGATATAGAGTGATCAATCAGGCCTCATCGCCAAAGGAAACCTGCAACAACTCTCTCAAAAGATGAGTTGGGGAGCTTAAATTCATAACTTTATTAGGCACTGAAAATCATTAACTGAATAGAAAGACTGGATTTAAGGCTTCTTACAGCAGTCTGTAACCCACTGACACCCCCCTCCCAGCTACTTCTCCACCAGACCCTATTTTCCTCCCTATGGCTGGAGGGGTGTTATCAAGCCACTCCACCTTGAATAGTCACTTGAAAGTGTTAACTGATTCTAAACAATCTGTTCCAACTTGTATTTAGCTGTGACGTTCTGATTAAATGTCCGTTGTCCCAGAGCAAAAGAAGAGCTCTGTGCAGCTCCAAAGTTTGTCTCTCTCATGATCAGAAGTCCTTCCAATAAAAGATATAACTTCCCTCACCTTGTCTGTCTAATGATTAACATATCAGTTATGACACTTTTTATGCTTGCCACTGAAGTCTGTCAAAACTATGTGTTCTCCATTTACTTGTGTTTCTTCTATAGGTAACTGCTAGCATCTGCCTTCATCTGTGATAGATTAGCTATTCAGTGAATACGGTTTAGAGATTCCAGTGCCAGCAGGAACCACGGTAATCATCTTCTTTGACTTCCTGAATAACACAAGCCATAGAACTTCCCTGACATGATTTCTAGAGCATAGTTTTTAGGAAAATATATGATCTTGACTTTAAAATTGTCTGTGATAAAGAACTCATCACGAACCTTGGTAAAATATTGTAATAGTTAATTACCCTCACTTTTAAAACATGCACCTTGTTTCCAATGTGAATTTATCTAGTTCGAACTTCCAGCCAGTGGATCATGTTATACTTTTTCTGATAGATTGAAGAGCCCATTGGCAAATATTTGTTTCCCATGTCTGTACTTATAAACTGTAATCAAGTCATCCGTTAACTTTTTTTGTTAAGATAAATAGATAGAACCAAGGAGCTCAATCACTATGAGGCACATTTCCTAATCCTTTAATCAATCTCTAGGCTCTTTTCTGAACCCTGTCCAATTCATTATCATCATTCTTCTTAAATTGTGGACACCAAAATTGGATGCAGTATTCTAATAGTGGTTGCACCAGGGCTAAATACAGAATCAAATATCCTCTGTATTCCTAGCTGAGATTACCCGGTTTATGCATCCAATAATTGAATTAACCCTTTTGGCCACAGAGTCATGCTGGGAACTTGTGTTCAGCATGGTAGGCAATATTAGGCTAAGAGTCTCTGCAAGCCTGACAAGGGAAAAAAAGTACAATTCATCTGCAGGCTATTGCTTTTTCTAATATGTATAGGCTTGACAGAATTCCTTTTTTTTTTTTTAAGAATTTCTTTGGATAATATTCATGTTTGTTTTTTTAAGCATTTTTATTGATTTAAATGTTCACAGTTGCACAAAATTTTGGATTTGAAGGATATCTTCTATTTATTGACTTAATTTTTTTCACAGCTGCACGAAATCATGGAAGTCAGACATTTGGGAGGAAGTCAGAAAATTATTATTTATGAGAGTAGCCACTGAGGTTCAAAAAGTTAATTGTCAATATCACATATCAAAATATATAAAGTAAATATCCATAAATCAAACTAATGCATTCTCAAGCAGCATTTTTTGTTTGCTTATCTGTAAATTTTGATTATCATTGATGGAAATTATTTTTATGAGATTGTGTATGTGCTGTGAAGTTGACATTTTCCAATAAAAATCTAATCCTTCCAAGTCTAGACATATATTTTGAGATGGGCTGAACAATGTCAGTGGGCAGTTTTTCTCTCTGATATATTAAACTATGATTAATTAATGAATTACAGGTAGGTAACAAGAACCCCAGCTGAAAATCCCCTAGAAATTTCAGAGACCCTGGATCCAGAGCCACGCTTTATAGCTCAGGCCCAACTGTATAACTAGTCTGAACACTCACCAAGTTGAGGAAAGTTTTAATCCAAATCCAGACACCCTAGCTCAGTCTTCATTAATCTGATCTGTGATCTCTTAATGGACTGTGTACAAAATATAAGTGTTGCCCAGTACTGTCCAAAGAAGTAGTATTCTAACTCCATACATTGCCAGCATTCATTTCATGCATGTAGTAGAGTTGGGCATATTATGCTAACATATAGGTGTGGGGGAAAACACCACCACCCAGTTGATTTTGGATCAGACAGCCTGAGGCACCTTTACTGTTATAACAAGACTACAAAATTACAAGTATGCATACAGGAAGAGACAGCGTAACCCCATGTAAGGGGTAGGCTGCTCTGCCCTTTACAATTTTCACCAAGCTTATAAAGGTTAAAACTGCAAAACATCATATTGATTACACAAGTTATTTGTTCTTTTCTGGTAAATTAATATTGCAAATCAGCAAGCTATTTTAACATATATCATGCATTTTGGCAGTGATTGAGCTGGTCATTCTATAATGGAGCAAGCTATTTCCACACTTATACGTTTTGGCAGTGGGTGAGCTGGTCGTTCTGTAACTCCACCTTGCAGTTACCGTAAGCAGGCAATATTTGCTACAGTATACTTGCCTAAAACTGAACTAGCACTCAAGTGACCCCTTGTCCCCCCTCCTAGTTCCTCTTTTGTCAGTGTTCCATATCCTGCTTGCTCATATCTAGTTTCTCCACACCCAGTGCACACCCAGTGCCACAATATGCAGATGAACAAGTTTCTTTGAGAACTAAAACCATGACTTTTATTTTGCATTTATTTAGCTTGCATGGCCTGTAAACTAATAAAGCTAAAAGCATATAATTGTTGCAATATTACATGTTAAAATCACAGATGCTTATATCAATGGCAGGGTCCTGCAGCAGGGACAGATAGATTACTACTTCAATCATGGCCCTGGTACAGTATTCGACCAGTGACAGCAACCTCCAAAAGGCTTTGGTGGCAAGACAAGATCCCATATAAACAGTTACCCCATTTCTTCATATCTTAATGCTTAGTATGCTAATAAACCCATATGCAGGCCTCGGGATCCAGACAAACAAAACTGGTTTTATTTAGTATTTGTTTAGTTAGAGCCCGGAGCCTACACACAGGGGCCTGCAAAACAATTGCTAAGTTCATTTAACTATAATATAATAGCAAAGCTTATTTAACAAGGCGGGGGTGGGGTTTACATTCCCTATCATAGGCAAACCTGAAGCCTAGTCCTAATCCTAGGCTATCAGTCCTGGCATTAGATATGCACTGAGGGTAGAGTCAGGAATTTTTCTCTCAGAGCCACAAAGTGGCTGTGGAGCCAGCTTGGGATGGTGTGATCTCCAGGGCTTCTCACATATCTCCTCTGTTTGGTGGGGAAAGGATGAGAGGATACTGCTAAGGTGGATCTCCTGCCCTATTGGCCCCCTGTACTCTGCCATGGAGGGTAAAACTATGAAGAGAAAAGCGATTCTGTTTTGTGGAGGATTTCAATATTTCAAAATGTTGACAAAGCCAAAAATCTTCAAAATTCTGTGTGAATGGGGTCCCTGACTTCAAGGCAGCCTGGCTGCTATGGTCCCTGGAAGACCTGTTGTGCCTGACTTGGGAGCAGCTGACAGGTTGGCTGCCATGGTCCCTGAGACTCCTGGGCTCCGCAGCTCTAAGGTGGTCCACATGTCTGGCTGTCATGGAGCTGAAGATTACTAAGCCCTGGGAGCCTAGCCTGCCTAGGATCTATGGCTCTGGGAATTCAGAAAGCAGGCTGTCCATCAGCCCACCTTGCAAAGTGTGGAGGAACTAGGATCCCTGAGAGCCCTGCTCTGTGAAACCTGCCAGATGAGCTATGGAAGAGTAGAGGAACCTGAGGGCTTGGGTTTCCAGAGCTTCCATACTCTCAGCAGCCTGCCAGACAGGCTACTGAAGAGTCTGGAGTAGAGGTGGATGTAGCCACCCAATTCTGTGGGTGCACAATGCTGACCACCTGCAGAAGCACCCCCTCTCCCAGCACAGCAACTCTAATCTCAGCTTGGTGTGGAGAGGAATCCCTGTGGAGTGAGCCTGCCCCTCACTCACCCTGCAGTGGGGGTTCCTGTCCTATAGCGATTTAGTGCACAGAGCCACTCAGGTTTGGCATGGCTGCCCTTCCAGCATGATGGTGTGACCAGGCCAAAGCTGAGTGGTTCTGTGACCCTGTGTGCCAGGACACAATACCCCTCACTCAAATTTGGCGTAGCTGCCTCTCTGGCACAACAAAGGTTCGCCCAGGCCAAACCTGAGATGGGGACTCTGTGCAAATGCACTCAGTGCACTTTGGTTAACCCGGGCCTAATTTCTGTAGATGCAACTGCACCTATGGTCCCGAGCTAAAACTGCCACTGGCCTGGAGCCTAAAAACCTGACTCCCCAGAAGCTTACAGGTTGGATACCAAGGAGCTGGGGAGGTGAGCTGGCAGGAAAACTCACCTGAGTTGGCCTTTGGAGGGGAGGAAGGTGATCAGGAACAATCAGCATGGATTCACCAAGGGCAAGTTAAAGTATGGATTAGATGAATGGACTGTAAGGTGGATAGAAATTGGCTAGATTGTCGGGCTCAGTAAGTAGTGACCAATGGCTTGATGTCTAGTTGGCAGTCGGTATCAAGCGGAGTGCCCCATGGGTTGGTCCTCGGACTGGTTTTGATCAATATCTTCATTAATGATCTGGAGGATGGTGTGGACTGCACCCTCAGCAAGTTTGCAGATTACCCTAAACTGGGAGGAATGGTAGGTACGCTGGAGGGTAGGGTTAGGATACCGAGGGAACTATACAAATTAGAGGATTAGGCCAAAAGAAATCTGATGAGGTTCAACAAGGACAAGTGCAGAGTACTGCACTTAGGACGGAAGAATTCCATGTGCTGCTACAGGCTGGGGACCGACTGGCTAAGTGACAATTCTGCAGAAAAAGACTTGGGGATTACAGTGGACGAGAAGCTGGATATGAGTCAACAGTGTCCCTTGTTGCCAAGAAGGCTACTGGCATATTGGGCCGCATTAATAGGAGCATTGCCAGCAGATTGAGGGAAGTGATTAGTCCTGTCTATTCGGCAATGGTGAGGTGACACCTGGAGTATTGTGTCCAGTTTCTCTCCCCCCTCCATTACAGAAAGGATGTGGACAAATTGGAGAGAGTTCAGAGGAGGGCAACAAAAATTATTAGGGGTAGGGCACGTGATTTACGAGGAGCGGCTGAAGGAACTGGGGTTATTTAGTCTGCAGAAGAGAAAAGTGAGGGGAGATTTGATAGCAGCTTTCAACTACCTGAAGAAGGGTTTCAAAGAGGATGGAGCTAGGCTATTCTCAGTGGTAGCAGATGACAAAACAAGTAGCAATGGTCTCAAGTTGCAGTGGGGGAGGTCTAGGTTGGATATTAGGAAACACTATTTCACTAGGAGGGTGGTGAAGCACTGGAAGAACCTAGGGAGGTAGTGGAATTTCCATCCTTAGAGGTTTTTAAGGCTCAGCTTGGAAAAGTCCTGGCTGGGATGATTTATTTGGGGCTGGTCCTGCTTTGAGCAGGGGGTTGGACTAGATCAGCGGTTCTCAAAGTCAGTCTGAGCTTGTTCAGGGAAAGCCACTGGCAGTCTTGTTTACCTGTCGCGTCCGCAGGTTTGGCCAATTGTGGCTCCCACTGGCGGCAGTTCACTGCTGAAGGCAAAGGGGGCTGCAGGAAGGGAGTCCAGGACAACCCTTGGCTCACGCCGCTTCCTGCATCCCCCATTGGCCTGGAGCAGTGAACCGCGGCCAGTCGGAGCTGCAATCAGCCGAACCTGCGGATGCGGCAGGTAAACAAACCTGCCTGGCCCACCAGGCTTTCCCTGAACAAAAGGCGGACCAGCTTTGAGAACCACTGCACTAGATGACCTCCTGAGGTCTCTCTCAATCCTAATCTTCTCTAATTCTATGAAACCAGATAGGTTTCCAGTGAAAATCTGCCTGCTTTACATCTGCCTTTCATCAAAACTGAACCATCCCCAAAGAACATCTTGACTTTAACAAATCAGAATTCTCTGTTGAAGAAAACATTCTGTTGGAGAATTTGAGCCATTTGGAGCCCTGATGGAGCAGCAACACGTCTCTGCACTACAGGGTGTTGTGCATTTATGACTCTTGAATCCATTTCTTTCCCTTCTCCCTGTTGGGCACAGAAACCATACTGAATCCACAGTCTGGGGAGCTTCTGTGGCCATAAACACAGGGGGCAGAAATTGCCACTTTATGCTTGTAGGATAAAAACTAGAATTTTTTTTTAAACAAATAACCTAAACTAGAGAGCGAAGAACTAGATGGTATGTGCAGAAAGAACAAAAGGAAATGCTTTTAACCTTCTGGGTGACATAGCAAGTGAAATGCTGATAAAGCAAGCATTGTTATGTCCCTCCTTTAAATGATTTCTTCACCCAAAAAGGCTTTCACCACATCCTAATCTTAACTAATGCCATGTCAAGCCAAAGGGAAATTCTTCCCTCAGTGCTCTCTGTGCAGTGATGCTCAACTGCTCTGCAAATGATTCCTAATGATGAACTGAGGTAAAACAAGACTAGATGGACATCCAACAAAATGTCTGTCAATTGCAGTTTCCTTGTTCTACTTCCCTGTTCTAATTTTTTTTTAAAGTGGGTTCCCTCTCATTAAATAGGGACACAAAAATACTGTAAGTCAGTGAAAGAGCAACTGATTCTACATTTGTATATAAGTCAGGCTAAAGAAATAAACATACTAAATTCCAATAAACATTGATACAAGTCCTTTCTCATGTGAACATGCTGAGTATATGTGCATTGCTATTTAATGTCTAGTTTTATGCATGTCTCTCTCTCAATTTCCTTTTATATTTTTGTTCCTAAAAAATCATACTGCTACTTCAAATATTTTTCATTGTAATATCAGTAAAAAAAAAAAAACGAACATGAAGTATGACTTTCCCAGAATTATTTTCTGTATTTTGTTACCAACAAAAAAGTAACTGTATTGTAATATAACAAAAATGTGTTTGGAGACGTGACTGCCTATAGCCAGAAAATAATGTTGGATACTGATAATTGCATTGGTCTTTGGATTAATTGTAACAGGGTGCTGGCTAGGAAAAACAAGCCAGGCCCCTGGTAGCCCTGTTCCAGGGGAAGAAGGGTAGTAGTTGGGCTGGCTGAGGGGCCACGCCCTAATTATCAGAGTGGGTTCACCTGCTGGCCTGGGTAGTCAGCTGCCCTATAAAGCTGGCTAAGAGACAGGAATCAGAGGGAGACAGGAATGGGAGAAGTGTGGGCTCTAGAGCCTTGCTGGCTGGGAAGTTAGCAGTCTCCCAGAGTGTTGGTCTCTGTAAATAGCTGTAAATAAATAGGTGGTGGGAATGGACACAAACAATAAAAGGACACAGGTGCTGCACTTCAGTTGGTCTCTGACTGCGTTTGTGGAGATGCTGGGAGAAAGCACTGCTACAATCTCCAAATCAGTGAAATTATTTTAATGCAGCGGTACTCAAACTGTGGGTCAGGATCCCAAAGTGGATTGCAACCCCATTTTAATGGAGTTGCCAGAGCTGGCATTGGACTTGCTAGGGCTGAGGGCCAAAGCCGAAGCTTGAGCCCCACAGGCCAAGGCCATGGGGCTCAGGTTACAGATCTCCCAACTGGGGCTGAAACCCTTGGGCTTCAGCTTTGCCCCTCCCCCCGGGGGCAGCAGAGCTTGGGTGGGCTCAAGCTTTGGTCCCTCCTCCTGGGGTCACATAGTAATTTTTGTTGTTAGAAGGGGATAGCGGTGCAGTGAACTTTGAGAACCCCCGTTTTAAAACATTCTCTGTATATGACTGTTGTTCTATTCTAAAATGCACGTGTACCCTATTTCATATTTCTTGCAGATCTTTTATAAAAGATAAAGTTATCAGTTGGTCCTTTCAGGATGCTTTGAGGTACAACCAAAGAACCAACGCTTGCGAGCATACAGTATTCCATGATGTTCACCAATTGTTTTCTATTTATCAGACAGTGTAGCCAGACATCTGTTTTGTAGTCTATTTAGAAAACCCAAGATTACATAATTTTCTCTGAAGAATGAAATGAGATACCAGCTCA
This sequence comes from Gopherus flavomarginatus, assembly GCF_025201925.1. Lineage (NCBI taxonomy): Eukaryota > Metazoa > Chordata > Testudines > Testudinidae > Gopherus > Gopherus flavomarginatus. Next base: position 199,195,083 of record NC_066618.1, read on the forward strand.
GGTACATTTTGTCATCTGATTCTCCTGGTGCGGCGCTCTTTTCTAGTTAATGTTGATATAAATCGGCTGCATGTGTGTGTTCCCTCTGTGTGCTGCCCCAGCTCTGTGCAGATAGCTGACCCAGCATACCCTGAGAGAACCCCCAATGACCACAAACTCTAGTAAGGTATGAAGGCACCCAGGGCAGGTTTATTGTCGAAGAGAAACACAGTCTCCAGCTCCCTTGCATAGAAGTCCAAGGTGCTGCTAAGGTGCTGCTAGCTAGTATTTATGTGCTCCCTGACAATGGACCAGCTCAGTCAGTGGTGGAACTTTCCACTGCCCCCTAGGCCAGACAAAGACATCCATTCAGGGGTGCATTCTTATACAGAGATACAAACAAGTTACACATCACTCCTGATGTATTGAGGTGCAACCCCTCTATGTAGCAAGGTGCCGCCTCTCACCTTGTACATGTTGGTTCGAACAAAACAACTCTATCCATCATATTACCCTTTTGGGCCTCTCATTGGGATGGGCCAGGTTGTTCCTTGTTATCTGTGTGGAGTGTACGAGTATGCGAATGTTCTGATATCTGGTGTTGAGTACCGTTTAGGTATGTCTCTTTTTGCAGCATCAGCCCTTTCCTTGCCAGCTTCTGTGAGCAGCGCCTGCCTCTGGCTCACAGCTTAACTTTGCTTTATGTTAGCAAAGTCTTGACCATTACCATTACTTTAGTTCAGGCCTTAGGCCTCATACTGGGCCTCTGATAAGGGTTTATGTTTCAGGGACTCATTTTACAAGTTATTTCACTTCTGTCTGTTGTTAGATTTGTGTCATTTGATGCTTTGTGAATGGTGGCTTTTGTCGAACATATTGGCTTACAATTCACATGGTACAGTTTGTCAATCACTTTTAATTTTGCAGAATTGTATCCTTTTGCTTATAAAGTATTTCCCTAAAATATTGTCAGGATATTAGAAGGCAGAACAGGACTTTCTATTTTTTTGATTGTTAAGTAGTTTGGGTTTATTCAGACTTCATTGCAAGTGCAAGTTCTGTATTGAAAAGTAATTTGTACATTGCTCTAAACTGAAACTTGAGTCTCATTGCACTACACCAGAAAGAGATTCCCTACATCAGAGAGTTCACTGCAAGATGATTCCAAAGCAGTAGGTATAGAAAGAAACATCTGTAATTTTGTTAATGGGTTCAACTAGCAATTGTTTGTTTCCACACAGTGAATAGTTTATTGCAGATAAGGGAATATTGTTATTGACCCAAAAGATGAAGGCAGTGCCTTAATAACTACAAGTCTGACAAAGATCTCCTCAAAGCTGAACTGAGACATAATAGTTTTTGGCAGATTCAGCCACACTAGTAAAATCTGTGGGGAGACAGGTTTGCTCGAATAGTGTCATCCTTTCCTTACCCAAACTGATTAAGCAAAGTATCAGAGGGGTAGCCGTGTTAGTCTGGATCTGTAAAAGCAGCAAAGAATCCTGTGGCACCTTATAGACTAACAGACGTTTGGAGCATGAGCTTTCATGGGTGAATACCATGCATGTCATGCATCTGACGAAGTGGGTATTCACCCACGAAAGCTCATGCTCCAAAACGTCTGTTAGTCTATAAGGTGCCACAGGATTCTTTGCTGATTAAGCAAAGTGATTTTCAAGGCAAACCATTTTATCCTGGTGGGTAGGAGTAGAGATAAATATAGGCATTGATGTGTAACGAGAAGAGACCAGTTTTTAAATGTTGCATGTAAATACACAATGCCAGGGGTGGCCAACTTGAGCCTGACAAGGAGCTAGAATTTAGCAATGTACGTTGCCAAAGAGCCACATTAATACTTCAGCAGTCCGCCATCAACTCCCTCTCCCCATTCCCAACACCTCCCACCCACTGGCAGCCCTGCCGATCGGCACCTCCCCATCCCTCCCCACACCTCCCAATCAGCTGTTTCCTGGCATGCAGGATGCTCGGGGGGGGGTGGAGAGAGCGAGGTCACTGCAGGCTTAGGGGAGGGAGCAGGAAGGGGTGGAGTGGGGGGCAGAGCCTGTGGCAGAGCCAGGGGTTGAGCAGTGAGCATCCCCCAGCACATTGAAAAGTTGGTACCTGTAGCTCCAGCCCCGAAGTCGGTGCCAATACAAGGAGCCACATAATAACTTCTGAAGAGCCGCATGTGGCTCCGGAGCCACAGGTTGGCTACCCCTGCAATATGCACTAAAGTTACTTTTATCTCATGCCTTTTGTCTCTTCACAGGTAGGTCCCAAATATTATCCCACAGAATTGTTTATGAACCACAGATTTTTTTAGAAACTTCTAAATATTCTTAACCCTCCAAAATACGCATAGCTGTACTCATGATACTAGAACCTGGCTTTACAGGAGGCGGGAATTGAAAAAAAAAGTACACTTTAACTCACTAAAAGTTTGCCAATACATTTTCTGTAAAATATGTACCACGGTATATCTGCTGGCATAATTTGTATATCTCCTATGGCTTAACAGAATTCATTTTCAGTGACCTACAAAACTGATATGAGCCTTCACCATTCATCCTCAACTTTGCTCTACACTACGCCATCATGTATTTTTTCCTCTTATTACCTCCCCTCATCCCTCCACAAAAATCATGTGAGCTTACACAAAGACACACACGCACAGAGCAGGACTTTAGTTGAGGAGATTCAGCTGGAACATAAACACTAACCATTCTCACTGAACTCTGATCCAGTACTTTCTATTTCGCAAGAGGGGAGCTCTACTCTAGGCAATGTGAACAAGGCAGAGAAGAGGTGCATATTCACTTGGACCTGGTCAAAACATGTTCACAAAAAATGCACCCCTTTTTTTATAAAAGTGAAAATTCAGAAAATTGTGACCATCTCTAATATTTATTAAGCTGAAAACTATGGTCATCCTCAATACAGCCTTCTGTTCTTGATAAATCATAAAGAGACTTGTATGTGCATGTCATCTGTGAGCATGTCTACACTACAGCATGTTCTACTGGCAGCAGCATGCAGAGTATGCGCAGCTACACATCACAATGGAAAGCAAGTTGTGTCCACACTGTGATGTGTAGCTACATTGGTAGTGGTAGGCTCTGGCAGGGGAGTCGCAGTGCGGAAAGGCTCTGGTAGCATTCTGTGTCAGGGAAAGTCTCCAGCAGCAGCAGAGCTGTTGGATACTTTCCCTGCTGCCTTCCCACTACCAGAGGCTTTTCCTATGATGGGGAAAGAGTCCAGCCCTGGGGAGGCAGCAGGCCACTGCTAAACATGGCAATATAGATGGGAAAGGCACTGATTGGGCATGTCGAGAGATGTCTGGTGTGTCTTTGCTCTACTCATCTAAGCAGTTTGTTACCATTCACACTGCTCTTTATAGCTGTAGGAGACATGCAGTATGTACTCTTCACAGTGTTATATGGAGTGAGCAGTGTAGATATACCCTATGTGTATTTTAGCAAACCTTGTACTGTGATTTTATGAAACATATCTTATTTTAAGGTTCAAAAATATTTTGCATTGTGGGAAGGATAATCTTTTTTCGAAGTTTATTTTGTAGCTTGTGAGGATGACTGTTCCATGGCTCAGTTTTGCTCTTTCTGAAATACTGCTTCAAGTTCACTAAGATGTACAGCCACATGTAGTGTATGGTTTTCCAGAATCTGCAAATGCTAACAGATGCATGTCCCTATTACCTTCCTAAAGGCTACTCCACAATGCTCATCCTATATGATCACAAGGATTCTGGCACTTGAATAATGTCATTCCAGCTTGTACAACTGAATTCCCTTTCTGCCACATCAGTGGGTACTCTTTCATTACATCAGTCAGAGATCTTATTGTGAATGAACATTTCTCCCTAAACTTTGGATAATTATGACATCTCAGGAATTAGTGTGTGCCTATTTAGTTATGGACAAGATTTTATTTAGTCATGGACAAGATGTTGGGGCTTCTGTTTCTGCAGGTTTAGTATTATTACATTCTTAGATAATATATGGCCAACATACATTAAAAATGAAGGCAGCTAGAATGTCAGTACTTGCCTCTGACTTGAAGGGTTGGGAAAGGAGATTTCTAGCATGGCCAGAAGTACTTCACATACCAAAGTGGGGATGTGACTAGCAGGGCCAGCTTTAGGAAGTGCGGGGCCCAATTCGAACATTTTCCGTGGGGCCCTGGCAGGGATGACTAAAAAAAAAAAAAAAGTGTAAAAAAAAGCCTCTCATTTCTTCCATGTATTATTTACTTTCCATAACTATATAAATAATACAATTATATATTATGTACATTGCATCATATATGCTGTTGATTGCTTATTAATGACCGCCATTTCACATATGTGGGTCCCTGCCACTCCCTGCGGGTGTGCACATGTGTGGGTCCCAGCTGCTCCCTGCCCCCTTCATTGAAGCAGGTGTGCAGGGTTACTGCCCTGGCAACTGCAGGGCAGCAGTGGACACGGGGCTGGTTGGAGGCAGGGCAGAGGCTGACTGGAGGTAGTGTCTAGCTGCAGGTAGGGAAAAGGGTGCAGGGCTGGCTGGAGACAGGGGGCTGTGGGGTGGGCTGGCTTCAGGCAGGGGAGTGCAGCAGGGTTGGCTGGAGACAGGGCAGGGGTTTGGGGCTGGGTGTGTGCAGGGTGTGCAGGGGTGTGTGGGGGCTGGCTGGCTTTGGGCAGGGCCACAGGGGTGTGTGGGGCGGGGGTGGCCGGAGACAAGGCAGGGGGTTTGGCAGGGGCTGGCTGTGGGCACGGAGTGCAGAGCTGGCTGGGGGCAGAGCTGGCTGGGGGCAGGGCAGGGGGTGCAGCAGAGGCAGCTGGAGCCCCAGCCCTTTAAATAGCCCCCAAGCCTCCCGCTATCCCAGGGCTCTGGGGGTTATTTGAAGGGCCCAGGGTCCCCTGCTTCTACCCCACCCCAGACCTTTTAAATAGCGGCGAGAGCCCTGGAGAATACATGGGGGTGGCGGGGCTCTGGCGGCTATTTAAAGGACGGGGTGGCAGAGGCAGCTGGAGCCCCAGCCCTTTAGATAGCCCCCGGAGCCCCCTGCTATCCCAGGGCTATGGGGGCTATTTAAAGGGCCCAGAGCTCCAGCAGGGAGAGGTGGGCTGCAGGGCGGCTTGCGCACTCCGGCCGCGGCTCCAGCCGGGAAAGCGGGGCTGCTTGCCGCGGTCCTGCCGGGGCTCCAGCCGGGAGAGCGGGGCTGCGGGGCGGCTTGCCGCACTCCAGCACCGGCTGGGGCTCCGGCTCTCGGCACGGGGCCCGATTCCTGGGAATCGGCTGAATCGGCCTAAAGCTGGCCCTGGTGACTAGGCAGATGGACTAAAGGGGTTTCACTTCACTAATCTCCAGTGGTTACATCTGTGGCAGTGCATAATTAGAAAGGTGGTAGCCAGATCCAATCTCAGAAAGATATTGGCTTCTTTATTCTATTGCACCAACCAGGATAGGCACGATGCAGATACAGAGCTGGATGCCATCATCATACTGCAAACATTACATTCCATAACTCTTTACTAATCTTTCCAGTGGGTTTATACCCACTGCACTGGAGAGGTATCCAGTAGAAGAGATCCAGCTGGTTAGAAGAACAATGGCCTGATGCTACAATTATGAAACCTTTTCAAAGAGAGAGAATAGAGCCACTCATACTGACCTCCACAGTGCCACAGTGGTGTCAATGGAATAGCATTTCATGGTCAATGATATCAAGTGTAGTGACAGATCCAATAGAATGGGCAAAGGCATTTGATCTCTGTTCATTACAAGGAGGGGAGTGTTAGATTCCCAAAAGGAAGATTGTGTTATGATTATGTATAGGAACTTGGACAGCTCTAATTTCAAGAAGTGTTTAATGAGAGAGAACAGCATAGGTGAAGGTAGGAATAAAGCCTGAATATTGTATTCTCTTGGCACTCTCTCATTTAATGCTTAAATATTGAACATTGTGTCAGAAGTCAATTGGTTCCTGCAGGTATATGAAATCAGAAACTAATACAGTTAAGGGATAATAAATTAATAAAAAGAACCCCTTAAATCCTCCCCCCAAAAAGAGAGATGAATATTCATGTCAGCATACTAGATTCCTGCCCAAAGTGGTTGGACATTAAAGGGGATGTGTTTAGCAATTGGGCCACTGCAAACTACTACATTTAGGAAGGAAAAATAAAATGCACGAATACAAACTGGGGAATTACTGGCTAAGTGGTAGTACTGCTGAAAAGGAGCTGGGGGTTATGATGGATCATTAATTGAGTATGAGCTAACAATGAGAAAAAAACAGGTTAAAGAATATTTCAATACATTGGATGTATTTAAGTAGGCAGGGCTTGATGAAATTCATCCTAGGCCTCTTACAGAAGTAGGTAAAGCAATTATCTTTGAGAACGCACGGAAGACAAGTGAGGTCTCAGAGGACTGGAGAAGGGCAAACATAAAACTTATCTTTAAAAGAAGAACAAAGAGGACCTGGGGAATTATAGACCAGTTAGCCTAACTTCAATACCAGGAAAGATACTGGAACAAATTATTAAACAAACAATTTGTAAGCATTTAGAGTATAATAGGGTTATAAGGAATGGCCAACATGGAATTGTCAATAACAAATCATATCTAATCAATCTAATTTCCTTTGATAGAGTTACTGGCTTAGTGGATAGGGAAAAGCAGTAGATGTGATATATCTTGATTTTAATTGTCCCTGCCTGCAGGTATTTGGGATCTTGGGGAGCAATTACCACACAGGTGGGGTGCCAATTAATTTCTTTATTAAAGGGAAAAGGAAGTGGTGGGAATTTAACAATGAAATACGATGGGATGGGGTGTATAGGGTGTTTACAATAGACAATGATGGGGGGGTCTTCTTATTGAACAGTGTAGGGAGTTCTAACAGTGGGGTACAGTAAATGGGGTTCAGCACAATGGGATACAGTACAGTCAATAAATGTATCAAAAGAAATGCAAAATAAAATGGTAGCTTCTATATAAAATGGTCAACAATCTTAGATAGAATGTATTAAGTGGTTAGTGGCCTTATACACAATGTAACACAATGGTATCAATGCAAATACAAAGTATATCAGAAAAGTGGAAGCAACCAATGGGGTGTTATAATTACAAGTAAAATGTGAATCACAGTGCAATAATACGATATGGGTGATAAGTGAAATTATGCAATGTAATGGTATAAAAGAAAAATAATGACTCAATTTGTGAGGCTAGGATAGCAGATAATCTGCGAGAGTGTACCTTAAGGCTGGGTCAAGGAACAGGAGGGGGGAGGGGAGTGAATGATTAGTGGCAACTGATGAGAGGAGAGTGCGGCTGGAAGCAGCCAGAGACTCTGAAGCCCTGCAGGGTAAGGACAATGGAGCAGTGTGATGGTGATCTTCGGTAGGGGAGGAGCAGCGGAGAAGTGTAAAGAAGGGCTAGAGAGAGGTTTAAGCAACAAGCGGACACCAAAAACAAAGGAAAAAAAAGCGGCAAGGAGTTTGGGAAGTTTCACAGGGGGAGAAGCAGCAAGGGGTTTGGGATGTTCGGAGGGTGATGCAGACATGGAGGGGGAAGCAGCAAGGAGTTGGAAAGTTCGGAGAGAGTGCAGATGCGGGGGAAAAAGCAGCAAAGGGTTATAACAGGGAGACGCGGAGAAGCACACAGAGGGGGAGATTGGAGCGGGGGAAAAGCAGACACGGGAAAGTTCAGGGAGAGATCAGGACAGCGGGAAGACGAATTTAAGCAGCAAAAACCTTATCTATAGACACAGAGAAGTACACAGAGGGGGAGATTGGAGCAGGGGAAAAACAGACACGGGAAAGTTCAGGGAGAGATCGGGACAGCGGGAAGACGAATTTAAGCAGCAAAAACCTTATCTATCTTAACCAAAGACTAGGCAAAACAACAAATATCACAATTCTAAGCAAAACTATAACAAGCAACTATACGGAGCAACAAAGCTGTAAACTATAACAAGGCAGGTGAACTTACAAGCTCTACAATCTTAACAAACTATGACTTATTAAACTAAAAAACCAAAACCTATGGTGCACCTTATGCTATGAGGAAGTCACAGAGGGCAGAGTGGTATGTGCCCAGGATACAGCTGAAAGCAGGAAGCAGAGCTTAGCAGCGGCACAAGCTTATTTTTAGCGGTAAAGCGCAGCGGAGTTTAAGAGAGGTTTTAAGACACAGACCAAGTTTTAGCTTGAGTCTGTGTGCTAGAGAAACAGAGCCAGCAGCTAAAATAATAAAATAAAAGTATAGAAAGTTTCACAGAGGGATTCTTACCAGTCCCCAAGGCAGCAGCAAAGGCAGAAGCAGCAGCAACATCAGAAGAAGCAAGGAGGGCTCGGTACAGTCTCAATAATCAGGAGATCTCTCCGGTAGCAATTCGTTCTTCGTGGGGGGCGGGGGGGTTAAAAAACCAGAGGTACGCTCAAAAATAAAATGAGAGCGGAGAAAGGACCCCCCAAAACCCCTGGCTGATCAGACCAGGCAGCAATGCAGGAATCTTTCTGATGTTTGTTTCAAAAGTGTCTGTTTTTAAAGGCAAACTCAGGCAGTTTCCCGCCAGTAATCCTGATAGGCTCCCTCTGTCACAGAGGAGGAGGCACAGGGAAAAACTGCAGGTGAGCACAGAGACATGCCTGGGCAGAGTCCTGTGCAATAAATGACTCAAAAGCACATGAGGCCTATGACTCATGCCCAGGATCTTAAAAACACAATAGGTCTTGCAGCTCTGGACATTGCCTGCCCTACACCGAGCCCAGGTTCAACAAGGTTGCAAAAAAAGCAAACGTGATTCTGGGATGCATTAACAGGTGTGTTGTAAACAAGACATGAGAAGTCATTCTTCCGCTTTACTCTGCGCTGGTTAGGCCTCAACTGGAGTATTGTGTCCAGTTCTGGGCACCGCATTTCAAGAAAGATGTGGAGAAATTGGAGAGGGTCCAGAGAAGAGCAACAAGAATGATTAAAGGTCTTGAGAACATGACCTATGAAGGAAGGCTGAAGGAATTGGGTTTGTTTAGTTTGGAAAAGAAGACTGAGAGGGGACATGATAGCAGTTTTCAGGTATCTAAAAGGGTGTCATCAGGAGGAGGGAGAAAACTTGTTCACCTTAGCCTCCAATGATAGAACAAGAAGCAATGGGCTTAAACTGCAGCAAGGGAGATTTAGGTTGGACATTAGGAAAAAGTTCCTAACTGTCAGGGTGGTTAAACACTGGAATAGATTGCCTAGGAAAGTTGTGGAATCTCCATCTCTGGAGATATTTAAGAGTAGGTTAGATAAATGTCTATTAGGGATGGTCTAGACAGTATTTGGTCCTGCCGTGAGGGCAGGGGACTTGACTCAGTGACCTCTCGAGGTCCCTTCCAGTCCTAGAGTCTATGAGTCTATAAGGTGATAACAGGACTAACCCTTTGAACAGGGCAGTGGTCCCACTTAGCACGCAGCACAAGTGGCCATCCCTTTGAGAAGGGCAATTCCTCTTGTTAAACAACTTAAGGGGCCCTCCCTTTGAGAAGGGCAGTGGCCCTGGAAAACAACTTAACAGCCAGGGAAGGGCGGCCACAGGAGGAGAACAAAAACAAAATGGAGTATGGGGACAGCTGTAAGAAACAAAATGGAATAGGGGGATAGCTGTAACAGACATTAATAAGGCTTTTTTTCACAGTTCCACATGGCATTCCCATAAGCAAGATAGGGAAATGCAGCCTAGATGAAATTAGTATAAGGTAGGTATACAACTAGTTGAAAAACAATACTCAAAAAATAGTTATCAATGGTTTTTTGTTGAACTTGGAGGGTGTACCTAATGGGGTCCTACAGGGATCAATCCCACATCCAATACTAGTCACTGAGCTGGATAATGTATGGTTAGAAAATTTGCAGATGACACTAAGTTGGGAGGGGTTTCAAGCACTTTAGATACATAATTAGAATGCAAAATGACCTTGACAAATTGGAGCATTGGTCTGAATTCTACAAGATGATATTCAATAATGACAAGTGCAAAGTACTACATTTAGGAAGGAAAAATGAAATGCACGATTACAAATTGGGGAATAATTGACTTGGTGGTAATAGTGCTGGGGAAAAAAACGGTTATGGGGGTTATAGAGGATCACAAATAGAATATGAGTCAACGATGTGATGTACCTGTGAAAAACACTAATATCATTCTGGGGTACATTAACAGGAGTGTTGTATGTAAGACACAAGATGTAATTGTCCTGATCTACTTGACACTGATAAGGCCTCAGTACTGTAGCCAATTCTGGGTGCCACACTTTAGGAATAGATGTGGACAAATTGTAGGGAGTCCAGAGGAGAACAACAAAAATGATGAAAGGTTTAAAAATCTGATCTGTGAGGAAAGGTTAAAAAACTGGGCTTGTTTAATTTTGAGAAAAGAAGATGGGGGTGGGGAAAAAGGGACTAGATGAGTCTTCAACTATGTTAAGGGCTGTTATAAAGAGGATGGTAATAAATTGTTTTCTATATCCACTAAATGTAGGACAAGAAGTAAATGGCTTCATCTTCAACAAGGGCAGTTTAGGTTAGATATTAAAAAAAATTTCTAACTATCAGAATAGTTGAATACTCAAATAGGTTTCTATTTGTGTTCTATGGGAGATTGCGGAATCACCATAGGGGTTTTTAAGAACAGATAGACAAATATCTGTCGGGGATGACCCAGGTATACTTGATCCTGTCTCAAAGTACGAGGCTGGAATAAATGAATTTTAGAGGTCCCTTATATCCCTACATGTCCGTGAGTCTATGAGAAAACAACCCCATTTCAATAAAAAAAGAAAAAAGAAATGAAAAAAGAAAAATGAAAGAAAAACACCTATCCTTTTATCTTTAATGGGCAAAGGCTGCCACCTACTCCAAAAGCATTTAGGTATGTCAGCAGCAGAGTGGGAGGATCCATGTAAAATCCAAGAGGTGCTCCGAAAGCCTTTTTAACTCCTAAATTTTTATAGATGAATGGTATCTTTTCAAAAATTGCAGTCAAGAATCTAGAGATACAATAGTTCTGTGTATTTCTGAACTGTGTAAAATAGCAGACTCACACAATTATCAAACTTTAAAAGATGAACTAATGTGTGATAGATTACTAATAGGGATGAAAAATGCAGGCGCTTGCATGACAATGCTCACAGAGGCCACACTAACTACCAAGAGCCATAAACATGTGCAAAGTTAGTAAACAAACTCACATCTAAATTCAGAGCATAAGTGGAGCAGATCCCAGGGAATTTCACCAAATAGCCCACGGAAGGCATGAACACACAAGGGGAAAATATGACAAAAATTGTGCAAAAACAAATGCACAAATACAAAGCAGAAAATTAATACAATGCAAAGAAAGACTTCTGGGTACTCTGGAGGGGAGGGAAAACATGGACTCATATTCAATAATGGTGGCAAGAGAAATCATTATGTCCAAACTTGCAGAAAAGGAAGACGAACAAAAAACCTGCACCATATTGAGGAAGCACCCCATTGACTCAAAGGGAAGATTTTGCATTATGTTAGTTAATACAATGCAAAAGAGCAAAAATATATAGTTTGTAGCTGAGACTAACATCAGATGGAAGACAAGGCAGCAGCACACAAACAGGAAATTGAATTTCCAATTGATAGTGGGGCATCAGTAATGTGCTAGGCTTCAAAGACTTTCTCAGTGTTATATAAGAGAAGTCAGAAAAACTATAACCAAAGCCAAATAAAAATGTTACAGTGGAACAATCATTATACTACTAGGAGAATGTAAATTATAAGCAGAATACAAGTTGAAATTTCAGGTATTACAGACAATGCAGAAGTCACTGTTTTAGCTAAAGCATGCAAATGCATGAACCTACTGACACTAAACCTGGAACAAACGATTCATAAAAAAGATACACAAGAAAAATGAAAAACATATCCAAAGCAGACAATACATTGTGGCATTCTTTGCAGCAGAGCTGCTAAAAGATTACCATGATGATTTTGAAATATCCTCCACAGACCTGGATATAGATAAAAAGATTTTGCTAGTATTTTACCTATTATTGATTATCAATTGCATTACAAGAAATTCAGTTAGAACAATACAGAAAATCGGGGGAATAAAGCATCATTACAAAAGTCATAAAGTCCACAGATTTGTTAAGCAACAGGATGGCCATTGAGCAGCCTGACAAGCTTTGCATTTAGAAAGACCAAGACAACTTAAACAAAGCACTAAAAAAGCTCACTATTAAATGTCTACAACTGAAGAAATATTGCTTGACTTGGCAAAAGCAAAAATATTCCAGCACTTGATGCCAAAGATGGTGTCATAATATAATTCCCAATTCTGGACCTTAGCGTCCAAAATATGGGTATTAGCATGAATTCCCCTAAGCTTAATTACCAGCTTAGATCTGATAGGCTGCCACCAATCAGGACTTAGAGTAGAGCGCCTGATCAACTCTAGTCTCCTCCCAAAACCTTCCTTGGGGGTCCCAAGACCCAAATTCCCTGAGTCTCACAACAAAGGGGAATAAACCATTTCCTTCCCCCTCCCTCCTTCCTCCCCAGCTCCTTCCCGCCCTGGGAACACTAGGAAATCACCTGATTCAACTCCGTGAATCTAACACAAAGAGGAACTTTACCATTCCCTCCCTCAGGCAATACAGACTCAAGCTTCTTTGAGCCTTAACTAGCAGAAAACACTCAAACAGGTCTTAAAGCAAAGCTTTTAATAAAAAAAGAAAGAAAAAAGTAACAGGTTTATCTCTGCACTTTAGATAGTAAAAAGTTACAGAGTCTTTCAACTTATAAACAATAGAAATAAACTTTCTCCAGCAGAAACACAATTTAAGCTACTTCCAGCAAGTACACATCTACAAATAAAGTTAAAAGACTATGACCGCCTTTTCTACTTACAATTCTGAACAGATAAGAGACTGTAGCAGGGAGATTGGCAGAAACCTGGTTACACCTCTAGCCCCGTCCAAGACTCAGAGAGAACAAAGCCAAACCCAAAACCCACAAACAAAGGCTTCCCTCCACGAGCTTTGAAAGTATCTTGTCTCCTGATTGGTCCTCTGGTCAGGTGTTTGCAGATCACTGTTTGTTAACCCTTTATAGGTGAAAGAGACATTAACCCTTAGCTATCTATTTATGACAGATGGATATTGGCAAATACTACGGTTACCGAAATGTCAGATCCGCCTACTTGAGAGCCAATGACATCCAGACAGGGATAAGGAAAGGTTGCTTTATTCTGCAGAAGAAAGGAGAGTTCTGTACCTAGGTACAAAAAACTCCATTCCATACAAAAACCAAGAATTTTTTATACACACTCACACACAGGCTTCAGTCGTGTTAGCATTTGATTGGTGGTTAGCAAACCCTGCACTTCTGCAATCTGCTCAGCAAAAACCAGCTTAGGACCAGCTTCAACTGCCCCAAGACTGATAAGAAAAGACAGTTCAAAAGTTCAGGCTACTGTGTCCGTGAGATATCCAATTTCTCCTAATGGTTGCCAGCTAGTATAAGGCTACTAGCTGTTAGGGGGTCGCTGTTGACTATCACAGTCCCCACTTCAGGCCTGATAATCCAAATTGTCAGGCCTGTTAAGCAATTTGCGATCAAGCAGGAGGGATAGATATTGTGTTCTCCTACGCACAGTAGAGCCCTTAGTAACAGCACTACACAAACATTTTGCACATTGCAACATTACCCAAACGACACATAGAAAGAAAAGAAAGAAAATAATCCATTTGATAATTTTATGGAAAAGGCCAGTAAACCATAACCCAAGGTCTCGGAGGAGGTCCTCAAAACTAAGGGTATGAGATACAGTGTGGAAAACAACAGCTGCATCCTTGATCGCCTGCAAATCCTCCTCAATTAAACCAGAGCGATTAATATAAAAACAGCATTTTTCCCCAACGCGAGCACATTGTTCTGTGACGCTGCAATCCCTCATGATAGTGAAACCTGAAGTTAATAATTGCTGGTTTCTTCAGCCTAGCAATTCCAATTTCCTCTCTAACCCTCTGTTCTTCTGGAGTTATCAGTGTTGGCCCTAGTTCCATGTCCTCTTGTTTTGAGAGGCCTGCTGTGCAAGTGCTTGATTTAAAATACTTGGAGTTGTCTGAAGAAACATTCTGCACAATCTTACTGCAGCTAGTTCTAATACAAAATGGACATTCATGGCATCTAGCACACGCCTAGTTTGCAGTATTACTTCTGCTATATCATCAATTTCTCGTTGTAACTTTTGGAACGTGTCCAATGAAGCATTAGCTGCTTTTTCAAATTCTGCAAAAATGTTTACCACTGCCCTTTCCAGCTCCGCCACCCCCAGTCCAGGAATAAGTCCACGTATAAAGGAATGAAATCTCGTTTGCCTGATTACTAGGGGGTTGTTGGCATGTTTAACCTGAGCCCCTTTCAAGGGTGTGAAGAGCTTGTGAGAATAAGTCCCCAGGTTGAGGATTTGGCTTGAGTCCAGTGTGGTGTTTACTTGAACATCTGGTAATACTCTGGCCACACCACTCCGGCCATGCCAACCCAGCAGGAGAGCTTTATAAGTATTATGGCCACAAATAAAATACAGACCGGGGCTCTGTAAATAAAGGGTGAGGGAGCTTCCTGCTACTTGGTGGCGCCAAGCTACCCTAACATCTCGATGTTTTCAAGAAGGACTTGAAAAGGGCCAGCCCACTGGAGTTGGAGAGGCTCGATTTTCCACTCTTTTACACAGACCCAATCCCCTGGCTGGATCCGGTGAGCAGATACATCAGCAGGTAAGGACTGAAATTGGGCTGCATACCTGTGAAGAGACATGAGAGTATTTTGGAGGGAAGCAACATATCCAGTCAACTCCTCATCCCCCCAAGTGGCTAACTCATTCACAGGTCCTGGGTCAGCAAATCCGGTGTATGGTCTGCCGAATAAAAGTTCAAAAGGTGAGAGACCAAGCTGACCCCTAAGGGCAGTTCGAACTGCCAAGAGGGCCAAAGGCAGAACCTGAAGCCATTTTAACCCAGTCTGTGCACATATTTTGGAGAGCTTAAGCTTTAAAGTTTGGTTCATTTTTTCCTCTTGCCCAGAAGATGGAGGATGTAGAAGCCAGGTGATACCTAGGGCCTTTGCAATGTATTGAATAACCTGGGCAGTGAAATGAGTCCCTTGATCAGAGTCAATAGACCTAGGAGGACCAAACCTAGGAATAACATGGTTCAATAAGGTTTTTCCCACTTCCAAGGCAGTTGCTCGTCTAGTTGGGAATGCTTCGGTCCAGCCAATCAGTTAGCATACAATTACAAGAAGATACTTGTAGCCTTGGCACTTGGGCATCTCTGAGTAGTCGATTTGGAGCTGTTCAAAGGGCCTATATGCCCATAACCTTGCTCCAGGGGGGCCTTTTGGTTCCCTCTTTAGAATGAATTTTGCACAAATGTCACAGGTGGAAAGGACTCTTTTGGCTTCCTGGAATACCCCAGGGGCATACCAAGGTCTGTTCACGATAGCTGCCATGGCCTCTGCTCCACCGTGTGTTTCTTGGTGTAGTTTAAATAGGGCAGGCCACAGAGCAGCCCTGGGCAAGGCTCTTCTCCATTCAGGTAGCTGCCATTCCCCCCTTGGTGTCTACTACTAAATAAGAAAAGCACCTGCCTCACCACCAGGATCAGATCATCAGTGAAAGAATATCAACACCATCAGTAAGACATATGAATAGGACTCAAGGGATCAGTGTCCTAGCTGATATAATTCTGAATTCAAAAGTGGAGAGAGTATGGCTGAATCTGTAGCAGATCATGACCCTAACTTCATCTTAGAGAAGCTGGGTGTTGCCTTACCAAGTGGGGGGTCAGTGCTAATGAGGCCAATTCAGTTAAAATGGAAGTGGTCTATTCTCAACAATTAACAAGAAGGGGTGAATACCAAGAGAGGGAAAATTATTTTTGTAGTGTTAACAAGAGCAATGCAATCAAGGTGGATGTCGCCCATTTCCAGCAGTTGACAAGAAAGTGTGAGTATCAGCAGAGGGAAAATTACTTTTTTGTAGTGACCCATCCACTCCCAGACTTTTTTCAGGACTAATTTGATGGTGTCCAGTTTGCAAATTAATTCCAGTTCTGCAGTTTCTCGTTGAAGTCTGGTTTTGAAGTTTTTTTTTGTTGAAGAATTGCCACTTTTAAGTTTGTTATTGAGTGTCCAGGGAGACTGGATTGAAGTGCTCTCCTACTGGTTTTTGAACGTTCCAATTCTGGATGTCTGATTTGTGTCCATTTATTCTTTGGTGTAAAGACTCTCCAGTTTGGTCAATGTACATGGCAGAGAGCCATTGCTGGCACATGATGGTATATATCACATTGTTAGATGTGCAGGTGAACAAGCACCTGATAGTGTGGCTGATGTGGTTAGGTCCTATGATTTTGCTGAGAATAGGCCACTTTGACCGTAACTGAATTGGCCTCATTAGCACTGACCCTCCACTTGGTAAGGCAACTCCCATCTTTTCATGTGCTATATATATATATATATATATATACACTGCTTACTGTATTTTTACTTCATGCATCTGATGAAGTGGGTTTTAGCCCACAAAAGCTTATGCCCAAATAAATTTGTTAGTCTCTAGGTGCCACAAGGACTCCTCATTGTTTTTGCTGATACAGAGTAACAAGGCTACCATTCTGAAATCTGTAATTTGAGTTTTTCATATTGCTCTGTTTTGTTTTGTTTTTCCACATCTTGAATACCTCTCTGGAAAGAACTGCAGACAGAATTATTAGGAACAAAAATTATTACATTTCCTATAAGGCCTGATACTAGTTCTTTGTCTGTGTCCTGTTGATGACTGTCACAGGAGGACTGGATCCTTTTAAGGGTATATGAACACTGTGGCTGGAAGTGAGTCTTCCAAATTCATTCTCACAGGGCTTGAGCTAGGATGCTAAAAATAGCAGTGTGGACACTTGGGTTCAGGTTCTCAAACACACCCAACCCAGTAAGCTTCAGCTTGAACTGGAATGTTCACAGTGCTATTTCTAGTGCTCTAGTTCAAGCCCCAGTAGTATTAATTTATCTACCTGGCTGAGAGGTTTGTTCTCATCTGCAGTGTAGACATACTGATCTGTTCAGAACCTTGATGGGGCCTGATAGAGGACAGGAGTTTCCTTATAAATGGCCAGAAGGAAACAGGGAGAGGAAGTTCAGGGAACTGCGGAGACTGAGGAAGAATCCTTCAGGGAAAACCCTGACATCAGGGGAGTCTGGAAGACAGATCCAGAAGGCAGAGCTCCAGCCAGGTAAAGTATAGGAATAGCAGTTGAATCAGAGGAGAGAAGACAGACCCCTCCCTTCCCACCCAGGAAGGAGGAGTTGGGCTAGGCTAGGCCCAGACCAGTTTAAAAAGCATTGTGTAAAGGCCTTATGTTCATTTTGAACTACCTTGGGGGGGAGACCATTGGCTTCTGTTTGTGACATACTTTGTTGCTAGCCAGTGTGGAACTGATGAAGGGCAAATGAAAGGGACCAGTGAGAAGAATAGCCCAAGGCCCAGACTGAGGTCTGTGGGGTTCCCTTAGTCAAAAGGGAAGAATTTGGGGCCCAGAGGCCCACTGGAGACTGTGTATAAGATTAAATAAAATGTGGTGTCCTGTACCTTAAATGTTTGGGCATCCTATACTCCTCCATCCCCAGTGAAAAGCCTCACTTTGGTTTCAGTTTTGCTGCCAGCTGTATGTAAATCTGCTCTCCCATGTTTATCTGCTTCTCTGCTGGCCCCAAATATAACATTGGTGACAAGGACCTTCTATTCAACAAGTGTCCCATGGTCCCACTGCCTGAATGAAGAAGCAAATAAAAAAGAAGCAAGCTCACTTAGAAACTCAAGACTGAGCAGCCAGAAACAGAGCAGTGGGGAGAGACAGCCTTTATCCTGCACTGAGACAGCAGATGGTTCAGGCAAAGAAGTGTTTTGAGCAATTTATAACCTGCTATTCTATTCCAGTCAGGTGAGTTTCAACCTTGCTGACAGTGATGCCTCTTAAGGCATATGGACTGCTGTCTGACCTGTTATCTCCAACTGTGCCTGGAACTGCCACATACACTGCAATTAGAGAAACCAAATAAACACTTTTATCTTAAGCTAAGCTATGCAAATTGACTGATTGACATGAGACTCATCATCGCTCTTTTGAAGTTGCAGATTTAGTGTGGACATGCAGCTATGGTTGTGGAGTGAAATGAGTACCTGTAGAACTTTTAAAATGCATGCACCTGTTTTGTGTGTAATGAAACTATCACCTGGTACTTGTTGGAAATGACATATGGATTGGTGATTGCCTCAACAAGTACTGAAGGCTGGATGTATTCCTGCAGGAATTTTTTGTTTCTCCCATCAAACCTCCTTCTGTTACAACTTCTAATTTCCAAGATTTGTTGGAAGAAACTTTGGTAGCATATCCAGTTTATTCCTTTCCAGCTCTAATTGACTCTACCAATGATTATTCCTGTTGCTCAGGACACTGTCACACCACCATCACCATGGTATCCCAAGACAGTGAGAAAACCAGTAAAGTGTCTAAGCTTCTAAATTGTTTAGCTAATGAGTTGCTATTTCAGGGAAGAATAATCCCTTGCAATTTGTGAATCTGCAATAGTCCACCCCCAATTCTTAGTTAGGCTATATAATGTGTATTGCTAGCCATATGAATGATGATGTGTGTGTACATATATATATTTGGTAAGTTTTTAAAGTAAGATGGAGGAATGCGATGTCCTGTCCCTTTAAATGTTTGGATGTTCTACACTCCCCTCTCCCACCTCACTTTGGTTTCAGTTTTGCTCCTGGAACATTCATCTCCACAGCACGTGTGTGTAAGTCTGCTCCCCTAGTGTGTCTCCTTCTCTGATGGGTCCAAATATAACACCTACCCAGAAAGCAGAGTGTCACAGAGCAACGTCAGGGCATGGGGGAAAGGGAGTGCATGGGAAGTTCTTGGCCTTGTTACAATGGCCATACAAAACTGATTCATAAGGGACCAAATGTTGACTGGATTCTTTGGCACTAACCATGTTATTTTCTTAGAAACAAAAGCTTTTATTAATAAGATACAAGTGAACTTTTAGCAAGAGCTCAAAATGAGAGAAAAATGTTTTCAATTTAAAATAAAATTGCTTTCCCAGTCAGAGCTTTAAATAACACTAAATATATTATAACACATGATAAGAATGCCAGTAGTTTATTTCTCTAAATAAAATGCCATAATTTGTATAATTTAATTTTACAAAATGCCCTTCTATTGTGTCATCTTGTGCTTAATCCATGCTTTTAAATTCTAAGAATGTCTTGATGGAATTAAAATTATACCACAAAGAGTATGGAACAATACTATTAGTTTTAATATATTGTCATTTTAAACCAGTTAGCATAATATATTCTGTAAGCACCAAAAACAGGAAAGATAAACCTTTGTGGCAGAGCTCTGATCTTGCTCCCATGGGTTCTGCACTTCTAGGCGGTTTATGCTAGCCTCAGTGGCTCACTGTGACCCTCCACGTAGCCCTTCTCTCTCTAGGGCCAGGGTTACAGTCTACTGAGCCCTTTTCATCATAGGCCTGCAAGGAGGTTGGTCAGAGAACTCCCACAGTCTCTGTTCAGCCTCCTGTCCTGACAGGGGCCTGACTTCCCCTCCCAGGAGATGTTCTTGTAGTGGTGGGTTGGGGGGAACCCGGGCCTGCCCTCTACTCCGGGTTCCAGTCCAGAGACCCTGATGGTAGCAGTTGTTGGCAGCCAACCTTTCACTGCCAGAGTTGCTACATTTCCCTGGGGCACTTCCCCACAGCTCTCCTGCTTCTCCCTTCTTCACCCTTACCTTAGGGCTCCTTTAACAATGGTCTGAGGGCATCTTCAGTAACCAGTCCTTCAGCCGCACTTCCTTGCCCCTGGCTCCTCTCTGTCTGACTGAAGTGAGCCCTTTTTATAGTATCAGCAGGGCCTTAATTAGAGTCAGGTGGTCACATTAACTGAATGGCCTCACCTGACTCTTTGCAGGTTAATTAGAGTCAGGTGTTCTCATTAGCCTGGAGCAGCCCCTGCTCTGGTCAGTCAGGGAACAGAATACTGTTAACCCAGTGGCCAGTATATCTGCCTTCTGCTATTCTGCTGTACCCAACTGGCCTGGGTCTATCACACTTTATAATGACTCAGAGTGGAAAACTGTGAAATTCCCAATTTGCATGTCAACACTAAGTCTCCTACTTGAAAAGGACAATGATAAATCTCACCTCATCAATTTATTTGCATAGTTTGGGATTTGGTTACATGTGAGAACATCAGAACATGGCAGAGCCCAACAGGTATGCAAAGATTGCTTAAAAAAAAGAGCTGCAGGTGATAAAAGGAGTTCCATCATAGTCCTCAACTGTGATGACTTCATGAATTAGGCCAACTAACAACTCTCTGACACCACCTACTACGAAGAACTCAAAGAAGAGCCCATATCACAGTTTACCCAGGAATTTAAGTATATTGTCAAATCCTCCCACAAACAACTCCAAGAGAAACTTTACAAACTCATTCCCCATGAACGCGCCCCAGGGACCTTCTACATACTTCCAAGGTACACAAACAAAGGAACCCAGGCAGACCTATCATATCTGACCGTTATACTCTTACTGAAGGAATATTGGGACTCATTGAAACCATCCTCAAACCACTCACAACACATAGGTATAGCTTCCTCTGGAACACAACTGACTTTCTCCACAAACTCTACAATATTAACAACTTCCCTCAGAACATCATTTTTGCCACAATGGATATCACTTCCTTATACACCAACATCCCTCACAATGATGGCATAGCTGCCTGTCTGAAATATTTACAAGATAATGGACAACATTCAAATACCCACTCCAAACACATTGTCAAACTCATTGTTACTCATAGCAATTTTACATTCAACAATATTTTGTCCAAATCACAGGAACAACCATGGGTATAAGGCTGGCTCCACAATATGTCAATCTCTTCCTCGCCAAACTTCAAGAAGAATTTCTGGACAAATGCACTTTGAAACCAATGATATACCTGAGATACAGCAATTATATTTTCATCTTCTGAATGGATAACTTAAAATCCCTCAAAGATTTCCACCACAACTTCCACCTATCCGTTAAAGTCTATCTGGAACACTCCCACAGTAGCATCAACTTCCTGGACACCTTGACCAACTTCAGCAATGAAACTCTACAGACAAAATCATAAAAAAACCCCACAGATCACCACTCCATCTTCACAGATCCGGTAACCACCCCAAACATACTGAGAAATCTCTTATCTAAAGCCAGGCACTCAGATTACAAGAGACAAGCTCTGAGGAGAAAGTCCTGGATATTCACCTTAACACACTCAAAACCGCCTTCACCAAACAAGGACACTCCATCAGAGAAGGAGATCACATCATGGAACAGGCTAGCTAAATACCTTGAGAGAACTGCTTCAAAACAGTAATAAAACCCCCTCTTATAGCACACCTCTGATTGTCACCTACCACCTCACACTCAGACCCATATGGAATATCATCAAACAACTACAATGCATATTAAATGAGGACCCCATCCTGAAATAAATCTTTCCTGAACCCCCTCTTTTGGTCTTCAGACAACCTCCAACCTCTCCAAACTCATGGGAAGCTCCCCATAGATCAGGACACACCAACTCAAAGCCAGACCTTGCCAGAACAACAGATGCAAAACCTTCAGATATAGCTCCATGGTGACAATGATTAACATCCCCAAACACAAGATCTATGGGTCCTACACCTGCCTATCTCAACATATGGTGTAACTAATCCAGCACATTAAATGCCCCAATAGCAACTATATGGGTGAAACTGGACAATCACTATTCTCTTAAATGAACTCACAGGAAAATGATAAAAGTTAAAAACACATCATCAGGCTGTGGGAGAACACTTTTCATAGACTGATCACTCTATATGTGACCTATCAGTCCTCATCCTCAAAGGAAACCTGCACAATTTTCGAAAGGCAAGCCTAGGAATTTAAATTCATAACTTTGCTAGACACTAAAAATCACGGTCTTAATAAAGACGTTGGATTTATGGCTTATTAAAACAACCTTCAATCCCCAATGGCCTTTTTTTTGTCCTGTGACTGAAAGGGTGTTAACAGGCCACTTCACCTTGAATGGTGCCTTAGAATATGTGCTAACTATTTATGCTGAACCATCTGTTTGCTCTTGTAATTAGCTGTTACACCCCAAGTACCTTTCCCAGACCTAAGGAGAGCTCCAAGAAATTTGAAAGCTCTAATCAACATAAATTGATCCAATAATAGATGTTACCTCATCCACCTTCTCTCGATAATTATGTTATTTTGGAATTGATTACACTATTGAGATAAGTAAATTTAGAACACACACACTTTTTGTAGATTCCTGTACATAATATTTAATCAATTTTATTCAGAGAATTTTCTGCCACCAGAACTGAATTTATTTGAAATAACACAAAATTCCTACAAATAATGCTTAGTGTTTGTCTTGTTTGTGAGGTGTTCATTTGCAACTCATTTACTCCCAATATTTGGGATATTTTGACAGGGGACATTGACCATATACTATGTCTCATATCCCTCACTGGATACAAATAGTTTTGAATGAGATCTACACTGCTTGTGGTTACAAATTAAGATTCCAGTCCTTATAAACTGTTAAACACACATACAATTTTGCTTGTCTTAGTCTTTCCTTTCAAATCAATGGGATTAGTCCTATAAGGTCTCACACACCTGTAAGTGTATGTAAGCAACCTAACTACTCATTTAGCTATTTTATTAAAAAATTTCTCTCTTCTCATGCTCCTTTTTTTTTTTTTTAAGAGCAGTCTCTAGGCAATCTGAATGTGAACCCAAGAACAGTGGAATTCATGTAGAAGTAGGATCTACAGAAGTGCTCAGTAATGCCTAACTCTTCTCATATGGAAGGCAGTGGGAGTTTTCAATGGGACCAGAGTTAGGGCAACACTGAGGACTTTTGGAAATCCCAGCCATGATGTTTGAGTCAGTTCAAAATGTAGCACTGTGATGTTGCCCATCCTTAGCAACAAATAATATGTTGCAATGTTAATTAGAGCATTTGGGCTTTTGAGTAATGGAGGCCAGGAAACTATGCAAGATATTGAGTTTTGGTTTATTTTAATGTACAGTGTAAGTGTTCATTAGGAAAGAGGGCATAGATTAACACTGACAAATTGTGTCCTCAAGATCAATATGCCATTGATTAGGTTTTCTTGTGTAAAAACCAGTGTAAATATGTTTTAGATATTTAGGTTATCTATCTGCAAATTAAGCAATAATGACCCATAATTTAAACTGTTGTATTTTATGGACTTTTAGGGATATCCACAAAAATGTATACAAAGTATGTCCATTTCCAGTCCAATAGCAATAAACCTCTCTAATTGCTCTGAACACATAATAACTCAGCTTTGATGAACATTTCCTTTTCTTCAGCCATGGTCTTCTTGCCCTCCACTTATTTTCCAAGAAAACTACAATTTACAGTATATGCCAAGACCCATGTTCTCTAGCGTGTTTTCCTTTGTTAATATAAACTGATTTATTCAGTTTAGAAAATACTCTGTTAACCCCTTGTTGAACTCCCTTTCGTGTCAATGGGAAACTTGTACAAAGAATGAGTGTGATCATTGGCCTCTCTTACTAGGGTTTTCTTAGATGGATATTGAACACTCTCATTCACTAGGCACTAACTAATATTTTAAGTGTTAACTAGAAATTTAAGAAAACAAAAACATTGTATGTATATTTTTTTTCAAAAAAGGATATAATGCATATTTAAAAAAAATTAGCTAGTTTACTAAACTATTCAAAAATGTGTATTAAATAAACAATTATTATCAACATGACACTTTGAGTATTCCATGATAGCTATGGTAATTTGAGTTTTATCTTTTTTACTGTAACTTGAGATGCCCTACACAATCCCTTCTTCTTCTGTTTAGTTTTTGAAGCAGGAACCCTGGGTGAAATAGCAACTGCACTAAAGTTAATGGCAAAGCTCCCATTTATTTCAATGACGGGTCAGAATTTTGCATTGTGTTTTCATAAATATTTGTTCAGTGCTTAGCTCAGCTTTGTCCTGATTCCAACTTAGTCCATTGTGAAATATCTCAGAGGCTAAACAGCAAAACCTGCTGCTGCAGGACCCTACAATTATAGGATAGGCCTAAAATGTTCTTAAAAATCCCTATCCCACGTATTAAGATACGTTGAATACTGAGGAACCCTAATTATTGATCCTGGGATGGCACTATATAGAAACAAGGTGTGTGACATGGTCCCTTCTTACTCCACCATAACCTATTTTATATGCATAAGAAAGTACTAACCCTGTGAGCCATTATTCCCAAGCTTTTGGCACTGTATGAAACTTACTAGCCATTCCCTGTAGTTGTTCCACTTTGTTGCCAGCTCTGCCTCCCAGAGGAAATGATGCAGCAGAATGGAAGTAATGCAGAAGCCATGGATCTCTTAAGGTGAATCCTCCCCTTCTGTTTATGCCCAACTGAGGAAGACATGGAGCTTGACATGATGGGCTCCTGAAATAAAGAAAAGTGTTTCCTCTATCTGGATTTAATTTTCATATTTCCTATCAGACTATCTTTGCCTACACACCAATGATTCCACTAGTCCTTATTTTGCCTTTCTGGCAGTTGAATTTTGGGTTGACTTTGAAACAAGGTTGAACTTCTATCTGGACCTAACTGTCCAATCAATTTTTATATTTTTTTAGGAGGGAACCGAAGTTGGCCTCTTAGAAACATTGCTGGTTTTTCCCGTCTCAAGCATGTTAGTTATTTCTGTTTCTGAATTTCTATATATGAAGTGGGTGAAACAGACTGAGGACAGTTTCCAATCCACTTATATATTCCCCTGACTGATCGTAGTTCACTTTGTAGTATAAGAAGTATGTCCCCTTTGAGTCATTATTCTTGTCTTATGGTTCACCCGCTATCCTTGCTTTAACAATGTTGTGGTCTTTTAAGTGTTTAAATATTAACCTGATTAAATTTAGTGGAAAGCACTCAGGGAAAAATATGATAAGAAATAGTTAGATACCTACTAAAAGCATAAGACACCTCAGAATGAATGCATTATGGACAAAGATTAATCTTCACACCCTGACAGTCATTTTATTTTGCTTGCCTGCTTAGAGGAGTGCACCTCTGGCATGGTGACAGTAGTGCTCTTTTGATGTCCATTTGCAGGCTCCCAAATGTAGAACTAGGGTTAGATAACTACTTATTACTCTGAGTTAACTTTTACTTTTCTTCCCATTCTAGAGTCATTTACTAGTCTTGGATTCTTTGCTATTTATTTAAAACATCTACTGCAGGGCCCCCTTGGGAATGTTTTTGAATTCTCTTGCCAAAGTATTATGATTACAATCATGAGGAATCCTCAGTGGGGATCCAGGAAAGAAAGTGTATTCCCTGAAACATTAGTTCGTAGATTTTTAAGGCCAAAAGGGATCATTGTGATCAACCAATCAGCTGTACATTCAGCATCATTTCACTCAGTAATTTCTGTATCAAGTACAAATTTCAGGTTGAACTAGATTACATATTTTAGAAAGAAGACAGAATTGGGAAGAACTATTTTTATAGTGTATAGGGAGCTGATGCAGATGCATCAACACAATCAACCTCAATGGAGAGCAGTTAAATCACCTTAGATTCACGAACAATATTGTGTTGATTGCCAAAAACACGACTAAACTACAGAAAATGCTACGAGAACTTGACACAAAAAGCAGTTAAGTCAGTCTGAAAATGAACCGTTCTAAAACAAACTCTATACAGTATGTGGCCTTGCCAAAAGCCCAAATAATAGTCCAGGAAGAACAAATACAAGTTAATCAATACAACTCTTTGGGTCAAGAAATTAACACGTGCCATGATCAGGAAGGTGAACTCTTGCAAAGAAGAAAAGCTGGTTGTCACGCATTCAATTCTATGAAGGATGTCCTCCAAGGAAAAATCAACAAGGCAACACACACCAACTTCTTCAACTCAAGAGTACTGCCAACAATGTTGTATGGCGGTGAAACATGGGTGCTGACAAAGACAGAGGAGCAACAGTCTGTCCTGGAGAGGGCAATGGAAAGAAGAATTCTGGGGATTTCAATTGATGACCAAGTTCCCAATGAAGAAATCAGACAGCAAAATGAAGTGCAGAATGTTGTTGAAAGCAGGTACAGTAAAATGTGATGGATTAGGCATAGTGAGGCTCACTGACAATCGATGGACTGCAGCTGTAGCCGAGTGGTACCATGGGAATTGAAATTATCACTTGGCCAACCTCTAAAGAGATGGGAAAAAATTATTGTGAAAAGACATGGCCACACATGGAGAAGGAAAGTCAGGATAAGAGAAGAATGGAAGACGTGTTGTGATCAGCACAACCTATATGAAGGCTGAAAGTCCAATTGATCAAGGTGATAGGGAACTTAGAGCTTCTTGATTTTATTCCAGGGTTTGCCACTGACTTGCTGTGTTATTTTGGGTTAGTCGTTTAGGCCTAAATTTTCAAATGTGGTTTGTAAAAGTAAGGCAGCTAAATCCCTATTATGGCATGTAAATATGTGGCCTGATTTTCAGAGGTGCTGAGTGCCTACTATCACTGCTGACTTCAGTGGGAAATTTGCCTTAGTAGAAAATTTTATTTATTTAGCGTGTGCATAGTCATCTAGCCAAGCGATGGCATCTTCAGTGGCATGATGCAGTTCTTCTAGGCCACTGCTGAACATAGTCAGTGGACATTCATCAGCAACGTGTATCATCGTCTGTGTTGCACCACAGCTGCACAAAGGGCTGTCACAACATGCCCAGCGATACTGGTTAGCTGCACAGAGTCCTTACCCGGTCCAGAACCTGTTCAACAGGGACAATTGGCGATAGGGCAGGTCAAAATCAGGCAGGCAAATTGTGAGGTCAGAGGTGAGGACTGGTTGGGGATTATAACAGATATCCATTCCTCTCACCTGAGTGTTTCCACCCTAACATCCTGGTGTGGCAGATGAGACCATAACGGGCGATGTGATGGCAAACGTGCAACTGGTGGTTTAAAAAGGTCATTGTGCGGTGGCAGGCTTGAGTTGATACATACTTTCTCCAGTAACTTGCCAATGGCAACCTCTCATCTGATAGGAGGAGGAGCGATATTGCTCAGAACTGGAAGCCCTGGGAGTGAAGTCGGACGCAGGGTGCCAGAGATGATATGCATAGCAGAAATGATAGGAAATAAGTAAGACTTACAGATTTGGCTCCATAAGAGCAACAATAAAAACAAATAAAACTCCAAGCATTTTTTTATCCAAACAATACAAATGAAGGTCTCAATTTTATGTTTTAGGAGGCACAGCCATGCTGGGAGAGGTGAGGGGGAGCACCTGCAGAGGCTCCATCTGGACCCGCGCCCTAGGCTTCAAGGCGCACCGCAGCGGCCCTCCTACTCATCATGGCGTAGCCCCCGTGGCTCTCATTGCCAGCGATGGCCAGGCATGGGCCCAATGCTCCAGCAATATCCATTTTCAGGGCTAGTTGATTCGGCAGGTGAGTTGAACCTTCTAAACCAGTGTGGTTATTACTTCCACTGGCACGGCCATCTCTGCTAATTTGCAATGAATGGGGGAAAGGCAATGCCTCATTCTTGCCTCACCCAACCATGGGATTGCTAGTGCTGCTGGAAAACAAGATGGTCCTCCACAGCATTGCACATGGTTGCTTCCAATGAGAGCTATAATGGAAGGGGTAGTTTATGACCTCTCCCTTTCTTTAACATACCTATTCAGTGAAGTTATATTAAGGTCCATAATTATCATGCAAAGTTGCCTGTCTTCAATTATCATTACAGGACTGTGGCAAACATGCCAGTATTCAGCACTCAGAATTCATATTGCTATGTAACTCCCTTATCTGATTCTGCAAACAACATTTGCTGTAATGACTGTCAGGAAGAGGAAGGATGGTTTAGTGCAGTGGTTCTCAACCAGGGATACACATACCACTGGGGGTACTCAGAGGTCTTCCAGGGGGTACATCAATTCATCTAGCTATTCAGCTAGTTTTACAACAGGCTACATAAAAAGCACTAGCAAAATCAGTACAAAGTAAAATTTCATAGAGACAAAGACTTGTTTATACTGCTCTGTATACTATACACTGAAGTGTAAGCACAATATTTATATTCCAATTGATTTATTGTATAACTATATAGTAAAAAAGAGAAAGTAAGCAATTTTTCAGTAATAATGGCACTTTTGTATTTTTATGTCTGATTTTGTAAGCGAGTAGCTTTTAAGCAGGGTGAAAGTTGAGGTATGCAAAGCAAATCAGACTCCTGAAAGGGGCACAGTAGTTTGGAAAGGGTGAGAGCCGCTGATTTAGTGAAATAAGACTCTGGAGCTCTGCATTCCTTTCTGGTCCTGCCACAGGCTTCCTCTGTGACCCTGGACAGTCATTTAAACCTATTTTGCCTCAGTTAGCCATATGCAAAATGGTATAATACTTTTCTACCACTGGGGTCTTGTGAAGACAAATTCAGTAATGTATGTGAGAGATTCAGCTACTACAGTGATGTGTGTCCTAGAAAAATCTATTGATGGATGAAATATTGAACATATAACACACCCTACTATTTGACTATTGATGTTTGGTATTTCCTATATTTAGCAAAGAAAATACGTGAAGTCTAATGCTGCAGTACAATAAACATTGCCTATTCAATGGCGATCCTTGCAGTTGGATATCTAAGGTCCATTATTTGTAGCAGAATTTGAGATGCAAATTTAGCACCTTTAATACACAAAGTGCAAAACTGGAGGCAGGATGAAAGCTTGGCCCTGTTTAGTCTGTTCCTATTCAAACTGTAAAACACTGGTGGCTGATGTGCAATGTGCTGACTCTAGATGAAGCATGAAATTCATTAAATATCTTTTCTTGCAGTAGAAGGGAACTCCACTGAGGCCAGCATAATAATAAATGGTAATGCTCCAAAGAACAATAACAACACTTTGAGCTTATACAGCACCTTTAGTTACAGGATTTCAAACCATTTTATAAACAGCGATTAACTGAGCTTCACAACCTGCTTGTGTGAGACAGCAAGTAATCTATAATACTTTACACATAGATGAAATGATGCACTGAGAAGTTAAGTGTCCCCCTCACCAACCCCACAAGCTCACAAAATATTAAGGGGGCAGACTGAGAACTGAACCCATAAGTTCTATATCTGTCTTTTGCTTTAACTACTATTAATATTTCCATAGGAGGCATAGGCCGCCAAACTGAAAAGTCAGAGTGTGGAAGGTACATTTAATTATAGAAAAATAACTCCCCCCTCCAAATCAATAAACAAAGGCAGATCTTACTTGTGGGCTGGGTCTGAACTGAGATTTGTAGGACTATTTACTCAGCTATAGAATAAAAATTAGTTTCCATAGCAACCACTGCACCTTCTGAAATACTGAGCATCTTTACAATAAACAATAATATAACATGGAATTTCTTTAACATATTTATGCAGTGTTATTTTTAAGAAGTTGAAGACACTTTCCCCATACATTAGTATTCCTTTAACTTGCCATTGTATATATTCTTCCCAGACTTTTAAAATGTTGAGGTTATTTTTATTTTTATTTTTAATATTTGTTATTGATGGTGGTCATCTTAGAAGGTGGTGCGTCCTCTCTGGTATTCTCAGCATCTTGTATGGTTAGTCTGACTGTCAGAAGGGGACTGATGGGTACAAAGGACCCTCAGGATAATTTTCTTCAGGTGCACCACCTCCCTGACACCCCCACTCCCTGTAATCTGTAATTTGCGAGGATAAAATGGTTTCCAGGAGTTCAGTCCAGCGAGGTACTGAGAAGTTTGGAGCTGATCCAAAAGCACTGAAGCCCAGGCTTAATTTTAAGTTTAGCATATGCTTAAGTGTATTTCTAGACTGAGACAAAGCACTTTGCAGGATCAAGCCTTCAATGGATGCATGATTTGGCCCCTTTGGTTTCTTCTTAACCAGACCATAGAAAACACATTGTGAATGCTGCATAGAGAAGCCTAAGCAAGAGGCTGCGATATCTAGTAATTATGTTAATATGTAAAGTTTACATATATTTATAAATAATCTTTGAAGTGTGCAAAAAAAATAAGTGGAATGGATATAAATATTCTGCAATGAATGTGCAGTGTTTGAGGTCCAAAATGGATTTTTGAATTGCATCCTGAAGGATAGGGTGCTCTGCAGTGTAAATGGAGTTTAAAATAAATTAAATGTTAAAATTATTGATTTTAAGTAGAAAAATAAGACTACAATATTCAAAAACTTGCAAGGGAACCTAAGGGGCCACAGCCATGCACATTTTTGTATGTGTCTATAACACCATAGTACAGGCGATAATATTCTACTGGTGTGTGATATTTAATTATCATTTCATAGATTCTAGGACTGGAAGGGACCTCGAGAGGTCATCGAGTCCAGTCCCCTGCCCTCATGGCAGGACCAAATACTATCTAGACCATTCCGAATAGACATTTATCTAACCTACCCTTAAATATCTCCAGAGATGGAGATTCCACAACCTTCCTAGGCAGTTTATTCCAGTGTTTAACCACCTTGACAGTTAGGAACTTTTTCCTAATGTTCAACCAAAACCTCCCTTGCTGCAGTTTAAGCCCATTGCTTCTTGTTCTATCCTTAGAGGCAAAGGTAAACAAGTTTTCTCCCTCTTCCTTATAACACCCTTTTAGATACCTGAAAACTGATATCATGTCCCCTTTCAGTCGTCTCTTATTCAAACTAAACAAACCCAATTCTTTCAGCCTTCCTTCATAGGTCATGTTCTCAAGACCTTTAATCATTCTTGGCAAAGAGTTCTGTGGCATCTTACAGACTAAAAAATGTATTGGAGCATGAGCTTTCGTGGGTGAATACCCACTTCGTCGGACACATGTCACATGCATTCAATGAAGTGGGTATTCATCCACTAAAGCTCATGCTCCAATATGTTTGTTAGTCTATAAGGTGCCACAGAACTCTTTGCTGCTTTTACAGATCCAGATTAACAGAATGTTGCTCTTCTCTGGACCCTCTCTAATTTCTCTACATCTTTCTTGAAATGCAGTGCCCAGAACTGAATACGATACTCCAGTTGAGGTCTAACCAGCGCAGAGTAGAGCAGAAGAATGACTTCTCGTATCTTGCTCACAACACACCTGTTAATACATCCCAGAATCATGTTTGCTTTTCTTGCAACAGCATCATACTGTTGGCTCATATTTAGCTTGTGGTCCACTATAACCTCTAGATCCTTTTCTGATGTACTCCTTCCTAGACAGTCTCTTCCCATTCTGTATGTGTGAAACTGATTGTTCCTTCCTAAGTGGAGCACTTTGCATTTGTCTTTGTTAAACTTCATCCTATTTACCTCAAACCATTTCTCCAATTTGTCCAGTTCATTTTGAATTATGACCCTATCCTCCAAAGCAGTTGCAATCCCTCCCAGTTTGGTATCATCTGCAAACTTAATAAGAGTACTTTCTATGCCAATATCTAAGTCGTTGATGAAGATATTGAACAGAGCTAGTCCCAAAACAGACCCCTGCAAAACCCCACTTGTTATATCTTTCCAGCAGGATTGGGAACCGTTAATAACTATTATCTGAGTATGGTTATCCAGCCAGTTATGCACCCACCTTATAGTAGCCCCATCTAAGTTGTATTTGCTTAGTTTATTGATAAGAATATCATGCGAGACTGTATCAAATGCCTTACTAAAGTCTAGGTATGCCACATCAACCACTTCTCCCTTATCCATAAGATTTGTTATCCTATCAAAGAAAGCTATCAGATTTGTTTGACATGATTTGTTCTTTACAAATCCATGCTGACTATTCCCTGTCACCTTACCACCTTCCAAGTGTTTGCAGATGATTTCCTTAATTACTTGCTCCGTTATCTTCCCTGGCACAGAAGTTAAACTAACTGATCTGTAGTTTCCTGGGTTGTTTTTATAGACAGGCACTATATTTGCCCTTTTCCAGTCTTCTGGAATCTCTCCTGTCTCCCATGATTTTCCAAAGATAATAGCTAGAGGCTCAGATACCTCCTCTATTAGCTCCTTGAGTATTCTAGGATGCATTTCATCAGGCCCTGGTGACTTGCAGGCATCTAACTTTTCTAAGTGATTTTTAACTTGTTCTTTTTAAATTTTATCTTCTAAACTGACCCCCTTCCCATTAGCATTCACTATTTTAGGCATCCCTTCAGACTTCTTGGTGAAGACCGAAACAAAGAAGTCATTAAGCATCTCTGCCATTTCCAAGTCTCCTGTTACTGTTTTTCCCTCCTCACTGAGCAGTGGGTCTACTCTGTCCTTGGTCTTCCTCTTGCTTCTAATGTATTGCTAAAAATTCTTCTTGTTTCCCTTTATTCCTGTAGCTAGTTTGAGCTCATTTTGTGCCTTTGCCTTTCTAATCTTGCCCCTGCATTCCTGTGTTGTTTGCCTATATTCATCCTTTGTAATCTGTCCTAGTTTCCATTTTTTATATGACTGCTTTTTTTTTTAGATCAAGCAAGATCTCGTGATTAAGTCAAGGTGATCTTTTGCCACATTTTTTATTTTTCCTATTCAGATGAATAGCTTGCTTTGGGGCCCTTAGTAATGTCCCTTTGAAAAACTGCCAACTCTCCTCAGTTGTTTTTCCTCTCCGTTTTGATTCCTATGGGACCTTACCTATCAACTCTCTGAGCTTACCAAAATCCGCCTTCCTGAAATCTATTTTCTCTATTTTTCTGTAGTCCCTTCTACACTTCCTTAGAATTGTGAACTCTATGATTTCATGATCACTTTCACCCAAGCTGCCTTCTACTTTAAAATCTCAACAAGTTCCTCCCTATTTGTTAAAATAAAATCTAGAACAGCTTCCTCCCAGTGGCTTTTTCGACCTCCTAAAATAAAAAGTTGTCTGCAGTGCAGTCCAAGAACTTATTAGATGGTCTGTGCCCCACCGTGTTATTTTCCCAACATTTATCTGGATAGTTGAAGTCCCCCATCACCACCAAATCTTGGGCTTTGAATGATTTTGTTAGTTGTTTAAAAAAAGCCTCATCCACCTCTTCCACCTGGTTAGGTGGCCTGTAGTAGACTCCTAGCATGACATCACCCTTGTTTTTTACCCCTTTTAGCCTAACCCAGAGACTTTTAACACTTCCGTCTCCTATGTCCATCTCCACCTCAGTCCAAGTGTATACATTTTTAATATATAAGACAACACCTCGTCCCTTTTTCCCCTGTCCATCCTTCCTGAGCAAGCTGTACCCATCCACACCACCATTCCAATCATGTGCATTATCCCACCAAGTTTTGGTGATGCCAACAATGTAATAGTTGTATTTATTTATTAGCACTTCCAGTTCTTCCAGCCTATTACCCATACTTCTCACATTTGTATATAGGCATCTAAGATACTGATTTGATCTTGCCTCCCAGTTTTGCCCTGACTCTCCTTTCTCTCTGCCGTTATGGCCCATGCTCCCTCCTATTTCCAGCCCATCTCCCAGGTCTCCATGTTCCCCACTTACCTGTAGGCTTTACTCACTTGCCCCGTCTCCTTATTTGACTTTTCCACCTACACTCTGCACACCAATCCACCTCCCTGGGATGTAGTCTATCATCTAGACTCCAGGTCAGATGGATCTTGTTCTTATTTAAGGGTCATGTTTCTTCTTTTATGTATTTATTTCATTTGTTTGCTTATCTTTTACAGATGAGAAGTTGTTGAGGTAAGATTAGCAGCTGGAAGCATGGCCGGCTTTAGGAAGTGCGAGGCCCAATTAGAACAGTTTCGATGGGGCCCCGGCAGGGATGACTAAAACAAAAAAATGCTTAAAAAAAAACCCTTTCATTTTTTCGATGTATTATTTACTTTCCATGACTATATAAACAATAACTAAATTACATATTACATACATAGCATCATATATTAATTAGCTGATTTGCACTTTCATATTAGGAAAATAATTTGTTTTGACAGTTGAACAACTGATTTTCTTCATTAATGTTTATTTTATTAAAATTTATACAATATTTCTTTATTAATATAAAATTGCCCCCTCCTTCCCCCCCCCCCAGCACCGCCCAGCCCCGTGGAAACAAACCCTCCTTCCACAGCTCCGCTCCGTTGAAACAAGGTTGGGGGGATGGGGGCAGGAAGAAACGGCACACATGGGGTGACCAGATCACAGCAGTAAAATAGGACTTTCCCCCTCCCTGCTCAGCCCCACCATCACAACCCTCTTCACCCCCTAGCCCCCCGCTGGCTTGCTGCATCCCTCCTAGTCAGTCCCCCACCCATCACTCGCCTCCTTTCACCTTCTCTCTCCCCTGCCAGAAACCACCATGCCCACCCCTAGAACTCCTGCTGGCTCAGTGCTTGCCTCTTTGCTCACCCGCCACTTACCCCCTCACCTCCCCCCCAAGTATAAAGCCTCATTCAAAGACCCAGGGGTTACTATATTACTGCACACAGCAGTCAATCAATAAAGCTGTAGATAAATCTCTGCATTATACATTTCTGTATAACTTTTATATGACTTTGTATTGAACCTTCATAATATGTTATAGCAGGCCCCAAAGGTAGTGTAATTAAGGTAAAAGAAGAATGTCTTTTTGCTAGGAGTAGAATAAGATCTTCCTCCCACTTTGTAATCAATTGCCATGTTGAGTGAATGAGGTGGGAATTAGGAAGGTGTGGAAGGCAGCACCTCTAGACAGCTGCAACCCTTGGAGAGGGGATGGGAGCCAGACCAAGGAGAGCTTTGTCCAGGCTGAGTGGGATGGAGTTTGGGTGCTGGATGCAGGCTCCAGGCTGGGGCATGGGGTGGAGTGCAGGAAGGGTGGAGGGGTACAGGCTCTGGGAGGGAGTGCAGAGGGGTAGGTGCAGGCTCTGGGACAGAGTTTGGGGGCCAGAGAGGGGGTGGTGGGTGCTGGGGGGAAGGGAGGGGACTGCCATCACATGTGGTTTCCTTCCTCCTCTGCTGCCCCTCACCATAGCCTCGGTGGGGAATGGGGCTTCCCCTTGCCCAGT
The DNA here is from genome assembly GCF_025201925.1 of Gopherus flavomarginatus. NCBI lineage: Eukaryota > Metazoa > Chordata > Testudines > Testudinidae > Gopherus > Gopherus flavomarginatus. The sequence continues at coordinate 199,230,271 of NC_066618.1, forward strand.
GTTTGCAGGAGCGGTGGCTGGGGGGAAACCCACTCAAACTCTGGTTTTACTCTTTCGTTGACGGGTCACTTTAACCCCTTACACATCCTTTCCAACCTCTCACCCTCCTTTTCTACTGGGCTTGTTTGATCTTTTCGGTGGAGCCAGAAGAAAACCACAAACTCCAGTGAGAGCAACCTGCTGGAAGACTAGACTGAACCCATCACCCAGCCTAGTCCATCCCAGAGCCCAGGACTGAGGGCAAATGTCCCCTCACCCCTAGGCCACCTGTTTCCATTCCTGGCTTCTCCCAGCGCTGCCAGTGATTCTGTATGGCTGCATCAGGCAGGATTTCCATCGGACTCCCCTCCCCCCTGCTAAATTCACCCCTGTTTTGCAACCACTCTGTACCAAGAGCACCTTCCTTCCCTGCCCTAGAGCTGCTGGATGGATAGAAAGCTGAGCTGGGCATTTGATTGATCTGGAATATTATCATGCCCCCCCCTCAAAAAACCTTAATATCCACACAGCTTTGGGAGGGGAATAGCCCCCTCCCCAAAGCCGGTCTAATTTATTGTTGTAGGGCAAACTAAGGAGCCATAGTTTAATGGAAATATTCAGCCTCTACACCGGTCTTGCAGCAGGGAAACAGAGTTGATGGGAAGGGAACTGGTTTGGATAGGAGCCCCAGTCCCCTTCCTTTGCAAAATTATTTGGAGAGGGGAATCAGATCACTCAGTGCCTCAGTTTCCCCTCTTGTGGGTGGGGCGGGGAGAGATAAGTCTCAGCCTGCCATGTTGCAGACCTTTCGCATTCTCCCGTTGATGTATTTGATTTCCTCCTCCAAACCTCCCTCTCTCTCTCACCTGGAGTTCGCAGCACTAAGAAACCACCATGCCCACCCCTAGAACTCCTGCTGGCTCAGTGCTTGCCTCTTTGCTCACCCGCCACTTACCCCCTCACCTCCCCCCCAAGTATAAAGCCTCATTCAAAGACCCAGGGGTTACTATATTACTGCACACAGCAGTCAATCATGTAATCATGTAAAAGTCCCCGACTCGGGACTTTTTTCCTGGGTTACATTACATGATCCCAACTTTAGTTTTGAAACAGACACAGGCAGGCACAAACTCACCCTCAAACAGCAACACCACCAAAAACCACAAAACCAACCCAATATTACAAACCTATGGGGAATCACAGCCTGAAACACTCACCGTTGGAAGCCCCAGCAGCTGCTCAGGTGAGTGAGGTCCACTGCAGAGATTCCTGTCTCCCACCGGACCAGAAGCTCCCTCGGCGTCTCCTCCAGGTAAGTGCTGGGGGGAGGGGAAGGGAAGGAAGGCTGCAAAGCACATGTGCCTTTTCCCCCCTGCCCCCTCCTGACCTACAACACCCACGTGGCTGCCTCTGCCCCAGCCCTCTGCTGGCCAGCGTCTCTCGTTGCCTAGCAACAACAGCTGCTGCTTCCTGGAGACGCAGAGCTTTGCTTCCGGGAGAGACGCTGCCGGCGCGGGGCCCTTTCAGGCACAAGGCCCAATTTGGGGGAATTGGGCAAATTGGCCTAAAGCCGGCCCTGACTGGAAGTGTGCCTGCAGTGGGAGGATCCGTTTTGCAGCCTGTTTTGGAGGTTTTCAGTTGGGTACTCAGCTGTGACCCTCTGATTCCACTTGGCTGAACAAGTGGAGCAGTGTTACTGCTTAATGGAAATACGGAGACCACGAATAGTTTTGTTGCACGGTTCAGGAAAGAAGGCAGCAAATAATCCTGATATCAACCAAAAATTGAGATGTTTACTCTCACTACAACAAGGCTTTTCTGGTCTTTGGTTCATCCTAATTTATGGTGGTTCGTGGTTTGTAAAGGCTCTGTCTAGGACTTGATCAAGCACATGGTTTCTGGATTTGCATGTGTTTCTCAAAGTAGTTAGGAAAACACTGCAGGGCTAGGTATTCAGTTGGTGCGTGTGTTTTCCCCAGCTAGTTATTTTCTTGGGGGCGGGGAGGAAACTTTTTTGGGTACTACTCAAGTGAGTATGTTCTTTGGGTTTTTTAATTTTATTTTATTTTATTTTTGTTAGGTGCCGAGTGCCCCGGATAGTTACTTTTAAATATAATGTATAAACCTAAATACAGAAATAAATTTGTGGCATATGCAAAATCTATGAGAGAGTGTCATGGCATGAAGGTTCTATTGGCGCTCAGGCGGATAGCTGCTTAGACAAATTTGATTAAACAGGTTTTTGTCATAATTTGCTGATTAATTTAAACGTTTTTCAGAGAGAGTTCAATTTTGATTAAACCTGGCCAGAGATCTCACAGACTTCCAGGGTCTACAGTTCCTGGTGGATAGTTTCTGGGTCAGGGCCCCTGTACCAGAGAACATTTAAATTTTGGGGGTTTGTTCTGAATCAAAACAAAACTAAATTTTGAAATATTGTAATGCTCCAAGAAACAGAATTATCGTTCTCCACACAGTTCTACTCAAGATATTATGATCAGATAAGGACATAATGAGAGAACCATTATAATAATGCACCATCATGTGTTTCTCTCTCTCACACTCTCTGTAAGTATGTGTATAAATATATCTGCATGTGATGCAAAAGACCAATTACTCATGCTTTTAGAAGAATACTTGTTACATTGCTGTAGATCATGCTAAAATATACTTTCACGGTTAAGAAAATAGTTTTGGTTTCTGAATCATCCCTATTAAACTTTATATAAAGCCTTTACGTCATTATTAACAAAATGTCTCTAGCAAATTATGCGCTGAGGAAGTAAAAAGTTTGTTATCTGGTGCAAAATCAGTGCAGTAGAGATGGTTATTTTCTGCAGCATCCTTAAAAAACTTTATTGAATTAAGTTTAAGTATCTTTGGAGTTCATATGTATTATTGTGGGCCAGGACTGTATATAATCTCTCAATGGGAGAGATGTGATGTGAACCCTGGGAAGTGATATGAACTTGTGAGGGCTGTACTGAACAGTGTGTGAGAATATAAGAACATAAGAACGGCCATACTGGCTCAGACCAAAAGTCCATCTACTCAATAGCCTGTCTCCTGACAGTGGTCAATACCCGGTGCCCCAGGGGGAAGGAACAAAACAGGTAATCATCAAGTGATCCATTCCCTGCCACTCATTCCTAGTTTCTGGCAAACAGAGGCGAGGGACACCATCCCTGCCCTTCTTAGCTAATAGCCATTGATGGACCTATCTTCCATGAATTTATCTAGTTCTATTTTGAACCCTGTTATGGTCTTGGCCTGCACAACATCCTCTGGCAAAGAGTCCCACAGGTTGACTGTGCGTTGTGTGAAGAAATACTTCCATTTGTTTTAAACCTGCGGCCTTTTAATTTCATTTGGTGACCCCAATTCAAATTTCTTACCTCTGGTTATGCAAACACCCAGTGTTTTGAAGTCACGCCAGAGGATAGCACCATTATCTGCTCATTACCCATTCCTAGAGTCTCAAGATCAAAGGCTCTTGTATTCAGGAAAGACTAGCCTATTCATGATGATGCTACTTCTTAGCTGAGGCTATTAGGAGTTTGTAACCATAGAAAAACTCCTTTGTGTGGTTTGAAGGACTGACTCCTACTAGAACTCTTGTTGGAGGTAGAGGATGATCTCTGCTAATCTTATTATCAGGAATATAGCTATTTTATTGTTTTTAGTATGTTTTCTCTGTAATTCTTTCATCTAAGAATAAATGTGGTAACTTATAAAGGGCTGTCTGGTAACTTGGAACTGCTGGCAATTACAGCTGTCCATAGCCTTTGGACGGAAAGCAAAGTTCAGATGCTGTCCTGTTTAAGCAGTCTGGCTTGCTGGGTATATCAGGGTGTGGGCATGGAACTATGCAGCCTGAAAAAAACCCTGTCAGGAGGAAGAGAAAGACAAATCTCTCCCCAGGAGAGGTGATAACTGAGGAGGTAGGAGCCTAGAATGAGTGCCATTGGTCGACCAACCATGGAGAAGGAATGCAGGTGCATTTGCCTTAAACTGTGACAATAAGAACACCAACTTGTTTTTGCCCCTCATTTTGGAGAAGATCTATGTTCTTAAATGTGGTTGTTGGATTAGATTCTAGGCAAATCAGGGGGGAAAGGTGTCTTCATGCTACTTTTGCATCCTTCTGATGCTGTGCTATTGCAAGGGCTGAAAAGGCACCTGGCATAATTCTAGGCAGCCTGAGGTCTGCTTCAAGTTATGTCTGATTCCTCTGTCCTGTCTACTGCTTGAAGCATAAGCCAGAACTGCTGCAGTGGCATGTGCTATGGTCCTGGCCTTCCAGCCTATGGATCCATCTTACGGACTTGCAAGGGGCAATGGAGGGCTGCTTAGGGTGGTCTAACATAGTATCTGTATAACCCACGTTATTAAAGCTTGGTTCTGTCTTCCTCTAGTTCCTAATTCACCTATAGAGGTTTATGTGACTTCTCTAGTGTTTGAGCTGAGTTTTTAAACTTGGCCAGTACAGGTTCACTGTTGATGACTGGAGCAAAGCAAAATTTGCAATTTTTGTAACAAGGGAAACTCCAACATGTCAGCATGTAATTTCATCCCAAATTGGGATAAAAAAATTGAAATTAGATTTTTCATGGAATGGAAATTCTGAATTTTAATTTCACATTTTTCATCCAAATGACTAATTTCATTGTTCCAAAAATTAAAATATTTCATTTCAGTTTGTTGAAAAGTGCCTTTCAAGTCAGTTGAACATTAAACTGCATTTTTCTGTAGTCACATCATTTCCTTATAGAAGTTGTAGTTTGGGGTCCTAAAGTACTCATCCTTCCCTATGCACCAAGCTCTTTGGCTGCATTACATCTTTGGTATCCAGAGACATGACTCCCATGGTGAACCACATAGAACTTCATCAGACCAAATGTGCTCTTTGGAGAGAATGCAGTCTTAACTTACAACTTTCATAAGGATATGCATGGATAGGGAAAAGTAGTTTAATGTTTTATTTAATTGATTCTAAAGAAAATGTTTCAGGTCTGTTAAATAACAAAATATTCTGATTTGGGTCTAAGTGACCCAAAATGAAATATTTAATTTTGATTTTCTGGAAAATTAAGATTTTTTTCCATTAAAAACTTCAATATTTCAGATACTGGATTTTCTGTCAGAAAACCATTCTGGCAGAAAGCTCTCAACCAGTTCTACTCATCAGTCATCTGGGCGCATTGCATAACGCCTGCACTACATGAGTTTTCTCTTACTCCACTGAAAGCTCTTTATAACCCCATTATGCTGCCAGAGCAGTATTTAGGGAATGGAGAAATCTCTCCCATATATTTTCATGTGATCTACAACGGCATTACAAGTATTCTTCAGATAGTCTGAGTAATGGGCCCTTTTGTATCAGATGATGAAATTTTACCTTTTAATTTTACCTTTTAAAATGTATTTATCATTGTGCTGATGTTTTTACAGGATGAAGTTGAATCAATACAGTTTACTTGTTGATGCTTTTATTTGAGAGTTACAGAATCACATCATTGCACTGTGCATTTCAGACTATACTCAAATGTCCCAAACAGGCTACTTATTCATCATTGTTAATAAAAAAGCATGAAAAAATGGGGAAAAATAGAAACAAAAGACAATGTATCCATTAAAATACTCCTCAATTTCTAGTAAAATAAGTTTTTTTTTCTATGGTTAGTCACATTAAACTGGATCGGGAGATGCTAAAAATATTAACTAGAATAACAAATATTTTCTGTGTCATTTGATATAAACAGTAACAAATTGAGATGTTCTTAAAGAGTATCCTTATTTCTGAAAATGCAGTACTTAAAATAAGTCAATAAAATATTTTGTAGAACTTCCTGGAGGAGAATGAGCAATTTAAAAGGAAAATATTAAAAACATAACATTCCTTTCTGATAATAATAAATTAATTTGCAAAAATATATTAAAATACATAAACTTTTAGTAATAGCTGTGTTGTAAATCACCTGTGAAAAGTCCTTCATAACAAAACAACATACCTCATCACAGCCAAAACAAAATAACATTTTTACTTTTAGCTTATGTTACTTTTTATTTTATCCAATACAAAAGTAAAGAAGATAATCTATTTTTAAAAAATTGGCAAGATTTTCTGTAGTAATCAACATAAATATATTATATAAATATATCCAATAAATATCTATATCTCTATGATCTCACTGATGATCTAACTGGTTTCCTTAAGGGCTTTGGAAGCAGAATTAAAAACAAACAAACAAGCAAAAAACCCTTACTTCTTGCAGTGCTGGATGTGCATTTAACAGATTGTATAAACTATGAACGCATGTGAATATTTACCTAGCTCCCCTTAATTCATATTCATATTTTTGAATGCATTGGTTTGATTTTGTTTCTTTTATATTCCTAGTGCAGTATACATATGTAATAGCAACTTTAATTTAAATTTAACAAAGTGGTGTATGTGTATCTATGCACGAGCCATACATGCACAAAACACTGCAGCAAATTATGGCCCTGTTCCTGCAATTCAATCTATACAGTCTCCTGTGCCTTTGCAGCGTTTGATTTGTGGAACCCCACATGGATGCAGGGGGCCCACCTCACTGGATCCCAGTGCAGGATGAGGTTCTCTATCGTCTTTAAAGGGGATCAGATTGTGGGGATAAAATTACTTGATGTTGAGTAAAGCTTTCAAAAGTGCCTAAGTGACTTAGGCATCTAGAAGCTGAGGTCACTTTTGAAAATAGTGCTGAGATTCGGAAGTTACTGAGGCACACTTGAAAATCACACCCAGTACTACTTTTTCCTTACAAAATGTGAAGGGCCCAATTCTACCACCTTTACTTATGTTAAGTAGTAACTTACTCCACAAGCAGTTCTATTGAATTCAATAGATTTAGCCATAAACTATGGTACGGCTCAGCCTGAATGAGATTCTTTCTTAATATTTTCCCTTTGCTATTCCATTTGAAGCAGCACCCAGAAATATTTCTGATGAACATCTTTTCTTTAATACCTGCAGACAGATATGCACTTAATTAAATAAAGTAAATTAAACCTTGCTTGGAAAGGTTCCATAGGGTATCTTTCCAATACACCCATCTTTTCTCCTTTATGTTCAAAGGAGTTATCCAGGGATGCTTTGTGAGTTTTACTTCAGGCTGCCTTTGCCACAATTTGCAGTTCATTGCTGCACTCTCTTATAATCCTACTACACTGACTGGCTGCAGTTATTACCCTTATATGAAGGATCTATGCTGAAAGCCAGTTATGAGTTTCTATCCCTGTGGATCATATGATGAAGTTGAAGCAGGCTGTCATCCAAAGCTGTATAATAGCCTCAGCTGGGAAATACAAAAGTGCCATGGATTATTGATAGAGTCATATCTGCAGTTCTGCTGACAAATTTGATGCCTCTTTTGCTAGGTTTCTAATATTAAGAAATATCTCTGTTAGTATGTTCCTCCCATGTGTTTCTTTTGGATTTGGATTATGGTTTGTCTGTCTTCCTTTTATTCTGGTGATAAATGGCCTTATTCGTAGTGACCTTAATGCTACAAGGAGAAATGATGAACTTACAAAAGTGCTAATCATCTTCATTTAGAAAAATACCCTAGGACTAAGGATAAAAATGATCATTTTAAAATTACCCTTTGAATTTTTTCTGTTTTTTCCCCAAAGTCCTTTTTTAAGTCATAAAAGGCATTTTCAGTATCTTGAATATCTGTTTCAGGAAACCAAAGGCATGTTATAGGGATGATTATTTTTGCAGGATGACATGCTGGTGAAATAAATCTTCCAAACACTGATCAAAATTACATGCAGGTTGCCATCAAAATCTTCTGCCACCCTCATGTCATCATATGACATACTTAGCGTAGGGGGAAAAAAGGTAGAATTTTTTAAAGATCAAGTTTGACAAATCCACAAAAAAAGTTTGATATTTTATTCATTGTTCTAAAATTACTACCATTGTTTCCTCATTATAGCAGCTTCGTTTGTTTGTATCCTATTATAGCTACACTCCTACAGAAATGATTATAGTAAATGAAGGAAATGATGAAAGAAGCTTTCAGAGTAACTGAGCAGATGCTGCATGGGCTACTTCTCCCCAGCCCCCAGAACCCAGTCAACTCAGGGGAGAGGATGAGGGAAGGAAAGGAATTCTCTATTAAGCTGGAATTTTGTGGCCAGACCAGAAACATTGTAATGCACCATAATTTTGATAAATCCAAACCCCAGGGAGGTCTGAGTCTGCCTCTGGTTCTTTTACTTTAAAAAAATGGAGAAGAGAGAGAAATGCAAATAGCTGCAAATAAAAGATCTTTCACTGTTTTCTGTGAAATGTCAGCAGGTCTCTTAAAGAAGGGAGAGGGCATTAAGAAATATTTTTAGAAACAAATCCTGGCTTATGTGGAGGAGATTCTTGGATCTCATTGTGAAAAATGCACTAAAATTTCAGCACTGACAAATATTTTTCAAAACAGTGGCTGGGGGTAACTCTCTGTCCCTCTGCACTTTGCTTCTTCACCATTGTGTCTAATCCTTTGTTTTACGGCAGTGCTTCCATTACTGAAGGTGAACAGAAATAATTAACCAATAATGCATATAACAATCTGGTTTAGATCCTGAAAATACTGTCAGAGTATATGTGTAGACTTAAATTACAAATAATTTCCTTTTAAGTCAGAATTTTATTTTTCCTCCTTTTCCTGCCAAGGTCCATGTTTTCATTGTCAAGGGGGTAATGTTTTCTCTACAGCAGTCCAAGGCATCTCTTCCACATAGCACTGTTCAAAGAGGTGTGTGAGAGGGGTGCTGTTAACAACTATAAATAGAGCCCCTTCTAGGAGCCAGCACCCCAGTTAGTTAGAGCAGGCAGGGCACCGGTTACTTAGAGTAGGAGAGAGTTAGGCAGTCTGTGTGGGGTTTAAAAGTTAGTGGAAATCAGGTGTCCCTATAAGGAGTCTGATGAGCTGTTGAAGTAATTAGCTCACCAGCTGGATATCTGAGAAAAGAAAGCAAACAATACAAAAGGCTAAGCCACGTGGTGAGCAGTTTGCCCCTTTTATCTACTGCTACACTGTGTTGTACCTGGAGCATAAGGCAAGAAGTAATCATAATTAATACACTTGGTGAAGGTACCCTCATGTATATGCTCTGTTTAATCTCCAGGAGGGTTTACTAGCCAGGGATGGAGGGGGAACCTGCTTACAAGGTGGCATAATACTACTAGCCATGGCAGGAGAAACAGAAATTGAAAGGAATGAATGTAGGTTTTAGCAGATTTAAAAGCTTACAATTCACCATTTAAATGAAAAAATCATAGCTACTGTTGTATTTAATGAACCTGATGATCACTGTTACAGAGTTCAACATTCAGCCAGTACAGGGCTCTATAATCCCTTCAATTCAGGGGTTCAACTGATTGTAACACTCTCTTTTTCTATATACATAATGGTTCCCAATCCAGACCCTGCTGAAGTTAATGGAGAGACTCCCATTGACTTCAGTGGGAGCTAGATCAGATTTTAAGACTCATAATCAGCTATCATTAAAACTGGCCCAGATCCTCCCTCTTTCTAGGTCTTCTGGATTGTCTTTGAACAAATTTAAAGCTGTCAAAATCCAGCTAGTCTCTTTCTCCAGTCCCATCTCCAAAGGAATTTTATTAATGGAAACAAGGCTTCTGAAGGAAACTAAAAAAATCGTAGTGTCTCAGTCTACATCTCTTGGCATTTACTTTCTTTTAGGGAGAGACTATGGTATCTGAACAAATCTGCAGTTCTTACTGAGGCAAAAAGTCAGTGGGAGTTTAGGCTGAATAAGGATTGTCAGATCAAGCCCTGAGCAGCATAAATTTGAGGAAAAGTTTCACTGTTGACAGTGATGTTCCACAAGACACTCCCATTACTCTCTGAAAGGAAGATTAGTTAGTAATAACTGCTATTGTGAATGCCTCCATTTGTAGCCTGGTATCCATATTTCAAAGGACTTCAAAATGTGTTCCCCAGAGTTTATGTATTGCATAATGTCCCTTGCTTTCATTCTTTAAACTAAAACTAATTATATTATGTTGCCACAATTACTTTGATTATTTTGACAAATTATGAGAATTCAAGTAGATGATATTGAAACTGCTGATTTTTTTAAATTCCCTTAAAATTCCCCAGAAGCATTAACTTGCATCTCTGACTTTTAAAGATTACAATCTTCATCCATTAAGGGAATAGTTTCCTTAAATAAATAATTACAGATAGGAGAATTATCATGAAACATCACATTTTTGAGACTGAAGTCAATGAAATTATCAAGCCCAAAGATTTATTATCTCCTTAGGGAGTGCACTGTGATTTCATTAATGCTAATGGGAATTTCATGAGTATATAGTCCCTTGTACATGTCTGTCTTTGTATCTAACCTATTATATAGGTTCTGATTAAAGTGCCCATCACCATGATATCTGAACACCTACGGAATCACAGATGTCTTACAACCAGGTCTTGCAATTTTACACATCACTGAATTCACATGGAAAGTTGTACCTGCACAAAGGCTATGGTGCAGGGCCTTTTATGATGAACAGGCATATTTTTCAGGTTGATCTTTTGGGGATATACATGGGCACTAACAGATAAATATTTATTTCCAGTCCACAGCCCTATATTTCATATCAATTGTGTGGTAATATAGTGTGTTGCTGCTATGAATGGTACTTCTATTGATATAAATAGTTATTCTATTCATAGAACAAGTATAGAATAGGTAGCACAGATCAGGGAAGAGAATCTTGCATTCTAATTTGTTGTGCAAAGTAATAGGAATATACCACCTGGAGGTAGCAATTTATTAATATTCATTACTATTATACTTCTTTTGAGGTTAATTGCTCATGAACTAATCATTACTTTCTTTCAATGTGTTCATTATTTATTAGCAGTTTCTGACAAAAATAGACTATTGAGACTATTGGTTATTCACATACTGTTTACCTAAAATGTTTGGTTTTGTGGTGGTAAATCATTCTGTAGTGTTTTTACTCCCTGAATGAGTAGATGAAGCATTTTAAACAAATGAATATCAGAAAGCAAATAATGAATAATGTATTTCTGGTGCAAATTTTTGTAGCAATAATCCATTCACCTGAAAATATGTGAAACTTTCTTTCTGCATTCACAAACGTGTTCAATAATGCCTGGCAGTTGTTTGAATAATGCCAAATAATGACTCGGTGTTCATAAATAATAGTGAACTGACTTTGACATGTTTGTGAGTCCTTCCCATCCCCCCATCTGCCAACATAATAACATCTAGCTCTGACATCAGTGAAATGGCATATGTTCTCCTGCTATGCATTTGTAACTTGTTGACTTCACTGAGAGTTTTCTATGTGTCCCTTGTGTTAGAATTTGGTTTATTCTGAAGAGATCTATGGCAATAGGGATGAAGCATCATTATGGATGTTAACTGTGCAGTTCTCTGACAAATCCTTTTCTATTGCCAGAACTGAGCATTAGTCATCAGGAAAATGAGTCTGAAAGAATATGGGTAGGAGTTAGATAAACTCATGTTATAGTACAGTTGTTTCTGAGGTCTGAAGCTTTACAGTCTATTGAGACTGTCCATTGTCGACTTCTCCTTTTAAAGGGCCACCAGAAAAATCAGTTTCAGTTTTGGAAAAGGGAGAGACATGGTGGGTAATTAATAGGTGAACTAAGAATTGTGCTATTTGTTAATGGGAAGAGAAAACAGTAGGTGCTGCCTGTGTGCTCCCAGTCAGTGACAATAAAAATGTTAAGATCCCACCTGATTTTTTTTTTCCTGCTGTGAGCTGGAGAGGGAAGTGATCTCTCTGTGACCACAGAGAGAAGACCTGAAGCCAGGCATAGATATGTTGGAGCACCAGGAAGTCCAAGATGTGATTGCATAAATTTGTGAAAATTTGCCTATGAATATACATAAATTTGCTTAGTCATGGCACAGAGGAAAATTAATACTACGAGCTTGATGCAGAAATTATTAGGTCAGAAATTCCCTGACTTATATTATGCAGGAGATCAAGTTAGGTCATCATAGGGTCCCTTCGGGTCTTAAAATCTATTGAAGTGCTTATTGTTCGAAGCAGGTAGACACATTCCACTTTTGGCATCTTTAGGGACATGACACCTCCTTCTCTTACTATGAGGGCTTAACCTGGCTTCCAGTTCCTTTTGGTTATGTGGTTACAAATTGTCTTTGTGCACTTAGTGCAGAGATACGTTTAGTTTGGTTCATTTGGTTGATACAAGGGAATTGAGATACCAGTGAAAATAACGCATCTCCTCTTGTAAAAGAGAGAGATCCTTACTATATGTCAGGCCAAATATGAAATAAGACCATTTTCAAAGGAATTACAGAAGGTAATAAATGTACATGATTTCTACTATCTGACCTGCTCCATATGACCTATACCAGTGCAGTTTATATGAAAACAAAAATACAGCAGCCTGAAAAAAAAAGGTCTTTCTAGGTAAAGGGGGGCGGGGAGGAGAATGAGACACAAAAAGGCATAAATTAAATATAAGCAAACCACTGGTAGTTCAAAGATGCAATTTGAATTTGAACTCTAACCAGAGCTGATTTTTCGAAGAAAATTCTAAGAAAATGTTTGTGGTTTTCTAACAGCACTTAACCCTAACCACACTGATTAAAAAGAAAAGTAAGTCTTGTTAAAGTTTCTAAAATGAATTTCTGTGGCTGTTCATTGCTGAAAATGCATAGTAAGTTTACAGAGACCTTTTTAAAATCCTGACTTGGGAATTTCAGCTAGGGGAATAAACATTTAAAAATGGTTCCATATCCCGTTGACCTAATTAAATGCCATAAACAAACTGCACATAAAACATACACTTTCCAAATTGCTACATTTGAAAATCTGCACAGTTTCAAACTCTTAATGATGGGCACAATTATTTCCAGTTTAAAAATGAACTGTAAACTGGCATTTGATCTGTGTAATTTTTAGAAAAGCAAGAAAAAGATGTTCATATGTGCATCCAGTTTAGGCCAAGTTAGCATATTTTGATCTTTCATTGCTTGATAGCTGAATATTAACATTTATAGTTATAGGGTGCAATTCTGCAGTTAGATATTTTGTAATTGAAGTCAATGAGAGTTTTATTTGAGTATGGACTCGGACAGCGGCGAGGACAGATGGAGAGAACTGTACATATTTGTTTAGGATTGACCACATGAGGACAAAGAAACATGGCTAGTATAATTTAATAATAAAGTTTAAAATACCTTATTGCTCAAACATGTCCCCGTGAGCACACAAACATATACAATAGTGATGATATACTTATGCATTCATATTACATTTACAGTGAAAAATGTTCAGGATGCTTTTTGTGTTGTGTTCTCCATAAAACCTCCAGGCTGGTCTGTAACAAAGTAAAGAAGCAAGAGAAAAGAAAAGGAAAGAAAAAAAGCGTACTGCCTTTTGAGACACCTCACTGTTCAGTTGATAGATGCAGTTAAAAAGAGCATCTGTGCAGTATTTCTTTCTCTTTAATTAATAATTTTCACCAGTAATGCGTCTATGACACATGCAGACATGTTTGATATGCATTTTATCAAAGCTGACAAATAAAGGTTTAATAAGGCATACATTAAATAAAAAAAAAATCAAGTTTGGACACGCTTTTCTGTAGAATGCAGAGATGCATCTTGGCAGCATTCTCCAATCAGTACACTGGAGTTGAGTTTCTTATTGATTTCCTTGGTAAAATGATAGTTTCTCTCTCCCTCTCCACCCACCCTGTGCCCTGGTAATATAGTGAAGTATTAAAAAAGCAGGATAAGTACATTTACAGCCTTCTTACTGCTGCCCGCAGGGTGCTATAAATGCACAAACTGGATATAATTGAAGCACATATTAACTTACCTTCTGTTGTACAGGAAGAACATAAGCAGGCTGTTAATGTTCACTGTGTTGAAACTCTTAACTTGGGGGTTGTGAATTAGCTTGCAGTAGTAATTTGGTAAGCACCTGGGAAAATTGCAAGCTTCGTTTCCTGCAACGTGGAATATGATTAAAAACAGAATATATTATCATCATGGGTACCATTTAAAAATGTGTAGACAGCATTCTGTGATGTTAAAATGGAAATTGGAAGTTGTATTCAAATGTTGAAGATGCTGCATGTTAATTATTGTCTACCACAGTGCATTGAAAGTGCAATTCAATTATTTGCTTTGTCAAGCAATATTTTGATTAACTTGAACTTTAATTTTGTACATCTGGTGTTTTTCACACTGTGATAAAAACAGTGTTGAAGTATGCTGCTCTGCCAACAGTACCCTTAAACAACAGAGAGAACATATGCAAAGCAACAGTGAGCCATATTAAAGACTGGAAAGACGGTCTTTTCAAAATAAAAAAGAAACATGTCTTTAAGGGTATGCAATCAAAGGAATGAATCTAGTGGGGTATTTATGGATACAAAGCCTGAGGATATGTTTAGCCCTTAGACTCTCACAAACATTGGCTTTAATTAGGATAATCACATTAGTATAATTACTATACTAAGTTATGATACACCCTTAGGTTTTAATTCACAAAGCAAAACACATTTGCAGATTCAGGCCTGCAGTGAGGGAAATATGCCAAACTAATGGTGAAATAGGATATCTTGATTTTTACACTGGGGGGCAGGGACTGTTTTCTATTTCTTAAGCTTCTACACAATGATTGGGGCTGATGGCAATACACATCCCCGTTAATTCTTTTAATTATGGGACGAGTCTTTTTTAAATGTTTTCCTAGGTTTATCATTTGCCTATGTTCTTCCATCCAGAGTGTAGGATTTTTATGTGACAATCAAGGACAGATTGTGGCTGGCTCTGTGGGAGTACTCAGGGTGGTGGTAAGATGCATGGATCTGCCTTTTCCTAAATAAAATCCATCAGCATGGTTGGGGAGCAAAGGCAACGTTCCGTGAAGTACTAGCTTCCCCCAAGGAGAAGACATGAGGTGAGAAGCGGGGAGGGCATGGAGATTCTTAAATGAAAAATCCAATAATTCAAAAAGTATTATAAAATTAAATATGGAGTGGTAATAAGTCCCTGTCATGGTCTCTGAAGTACTGTATCTAGAAGGTGATGATATGTGAAGTTTATAACAGAGTGAAATATTCAGTGTGAAAGTTAAAACACTCTCTAAATTTTTCACTTGTCAAGTTGGTTGAGCTTCCATGAAATAGTGGTTTATGCAACATTTTTTCATATGTGCTTTCAATTAAAAAAAAAAGTGTTATTAGATGAGGAGTTTATTTTCTGGATGCCCAAAGAGATCTTGGGGCATTTTATTATGATGTATTATCAAGTTTTGAACTGGGTTGTTTGAAGATTGACATGTAATTTAAGTCACATGATCTTGGTACTAGTTTCTTGGTGACTGAACCTACTCTGTTTGCTCAGGAAATTGATCAGAAGCCATTGTAGCTGAGAGGTGGCATTTTTTTCATTGTAGATTTTCTTCAGCAAAAAAGTATCTTTTTGACAAAGTGAAAGATTTCTTGCAAAAATTCTATTTGATGAAAAATCGAAAAACTAAAAACTCACACTGATTAAAAAAATTCTGTTTATAAGTTTTCTCTTTAACAAATTCAAAAAGTGGAAGAAAATTCTTGCAAATTGAAGTTGGAAACTAAGATGTTTTTGACGACTTATACTAGAAAGAGATCTGTTAGTCTATAGCACCTCTGAGACACATTTGTTTCTCTTCCACCACCTTTCTTGTTGTCATCCTCTCAAACCACACATCATTTTCTGGGAGTGTGCTGACTATGAATAAGGCTGTATTTGATCTAACCTAACAAATCATATATGGATAATTAAAGTGGGGAACTTCAAGTGGGTGCTCAGGAAATTATTTCTTTTTGTCTCCCTGAGAAAAGGATGGAAGTGAGCATTTCTGTTCTGTCTCATCAGCAATGTGTTTAATAATTCAGAAATTCACCAGTAATTAGTGTGTTGCTTAAATGATTGTAAGCTTTAGAAGATGAACACAGAGTATGAACTATTATTGTAAGGTGAATATTAATTGTACTTCTACTTCTAAGTGTGCTTACAGAATCACAACAGTAGCTTGTTGTCATACTTTTGAAGGTTAGTTCTTATGATTTTTGTATACTTTTTTCTTTCAGAGGAAAGTAATATGACTGATCACCCTGTCTTTTGGAATAAAGTAAAGCCTTGAGCTTAAAGCTGTCTAGATTCTCTTTTCAGTTTGTTTTCTGACCTTTTCCTGTAATGCAGCATGTGAACATCTGACAAAACCTTTAATTTTGGCAGATTAGGCTACATGTTGTAGTTTGGAAGGGAAATGCAACTATAAAGATAAACCCTTTCAAACTTTAATGTCACCATGTTTCACAATTCAACCTAACTTCAGTATTCCTTTGGTTTTCTTTTAAAAAATAAATAAAATAAAAATATTTTTCTGACACCAGAATTATTTTGATGGAATGGTTATGGAAGCTGGAATACTATTTACTTTGAGCGCAGACAGCAAAAAGGCAAAATTTTGCTGATCCTTTCTTATTTTAGTTCTTTGACTAGCTTGACCTATTTTCAGTACCTTTAGTGCTCCTTTGCCTATTGGATTTTTATAGCAGTCTCCAAATGTTATATAAGCTTATCTGGTTTTATTTAGCTGACATTTTTTAAGTGCAAAAGGAAGGGAACACCTATTACACTATTCACATAGAATAATGGGGATGTCATAAATATTCTGGAGTGTTTTTCTATAGTGAAAACCAGAAAGTTTCATTTTGCTTTTCTGTGTCAGGTTGTGAAAATGAACATACATAGAGATGCATATATTTCATGCAAAGAAACGTATATTAAGATTGTAAACTCGGTGCATGAAATTTAGTAAATGTTAGAATTAAGGTTTCTGGGGCAATCTGTATTTGGCTCCTTGGAGTGCATGTATTATGATCGACATTAACTACATGATCACTTACTATGTTTTCCCCATGGATTTTGCTTCAGTTAGTGCATAAGATGGACAACAAATAAGGCAGGTGCAGTGAATGAGGCTGTCATCTGGAGGGCCCCTGCCTCATTTACAGTACAGTTTGGAAAGTATAGATGACTATAGTAGGTGATCAAATGACTTTGTGTGTTAGATGATGAACTGACTTACATAAATAGATTCGGTAACTTACTCCGCCACTGCCTTCCTAGGTAATGTTGGCAGAGTCATCTAAATCAGAATGATCCCCTGCCTGTTCCTTATTTTCCAGGTGCCCAAGCAGACATCAAAGACTTGATTTACAAAAGTGCTGAGTACCTTCAACTCCAGTTGAAGTAAATTGAAGCTACAACTGCTCAGTACCTCTAAAAATGCAGGGTTGTGTATATAGTTCCCTAGTCTTTTAAAAAAGACAACTGTAAAAACAGAAATGTCATTTTGTAGAACCATATGGCATACCACACAATCCATTTTGTCTGATCACCAGCGGAGTTTTATATATTTCGAAAAATAAAAGTTCCTCAGGACACCAGAAATCAAGGATCAATTCATTTCCTCCTTGATGGACCACAGATTATTTTTTGCATTAAATTCCCAAGAGTGACTCTCAGTTCTATTGTGCGATATAGTGCCTTGTGGTTTACTTTTGACAGATTTAATGCTTCATTTGAATTAACTCCACTAGGAGGCCAGGCTTGGTTAACCTTTCTCTGAATGCACTTTATTTATTTATTTGTGTTATTTTAATGCAAATCTTACCTCATTCTGAGCAAATACTGCTCTATGGCCTTTGAAACTTAACCTTTCTAATAGTATTTGTGGCATATTTTGTAAATATATGGTATTTGAAAAAATTTCGTGCTGTCCTAGTAATCAAAGTAGCTTATAAATCTATTCTCTAGGAATGTTACAGTTCAGCTGGAATTTTATGATGAATTCTCTCAGGTACATTTAAGTATTCAGTATTTGAATATTTAACATTGTGTGTGGCGGGGAGAAGAGGGAGAGGAGGAGTAGGGTTTTTTTTCCAGCTATTCAACAGTATTCCCTGTCTCTATTTGTCTGTCATAGCATGGTCATAAATACTGCAGAAATGAAAAGCAGGAGGAAATGAAGGAAATGTCTAGAATAGATGTTTATGAATGGATACAGTTAGACTGTATATGGAATGCTATGATTGTTTTCAGACTGCATATCTGATGGCTTAGATCTGTGCCTGATACCTTCTTGAATAATGCATCTCATTTGTAGATCTTTCATTGGAATCCTCAGTGGCTTTTGCTCCCCTCTACCCCACCCTCCAAAAAGCAGATTGCACCAACATTAACTGTAGTTTGATAAAAAAGCTATTTTACAGTATTCCAATAATCAGCTCCCCTATTTTGGAATGTCTTACACTGAAAGAAACTAGTCTGGTCTGAATAGGGAAAATAATATGCAATATTTGCTGAATGATTCATAGAAACATATGTTTGTGATACTATAGAGTCTTTCTTTATTTGGTCTTTATAGCATCTGTGGGCAAGAATTGGTGGATTTTACTGTGTTCAGATGTTCACATGTAGATTGTTTAAAGAACAACTTGACATTGATAAAGACAAGATCAAATATTTTGATGTGTTGAAGTTTTGACATGTGAGTGCAGTTCATGACCACAAATCAGTCACCTTAATCCAATTCTTATGAGTAGACATAGTGACCAAATCTTGGTGGCTTAGAATGTTCAATCCATCTAGATTGCAAGACGCTTTCTGTCAGTGTGTTGTAGTGATGTCCAGTGCTGTGTGCTAGGGAAGTGTTTATTTTGTTTCTCGAGCTTTGCTGTCATAATGCAATTCAGGCTAGGTTATGTCTGATGAGGGAAAACCTCAGAAGTATTTTTGATTTCAACACATGGGCATGCTGTTCCAGGCAATGAAATGTCCTTAAAGATAGAAAAGCCGAGTGGAATGGATAGCTTATGTTAGAATACGTAGCTTTTCACCTCTAAACTGTAAGATTTTGTCTGGTCATTATCAATAGTGCACTCTATAGCTGTAGCACTAGTGTAGACAATACAGCCACAGAAGGAGTTCTCCCATCACTGTAGTAAATCCACATCCTCTGTGAGATGTGGTGGCTAGGTTGACAGAATTTTTCCATCAACCTAGTAGTTTCTATACTGGGGTTTAGATCCGCTTAATTCATTGCACAGGGTATGAAATTTTTCAAAGCCCTGAGTGATATAGTTAAACTGACCTAATGTTGCAGTGTAGACCAGCCCTGAATTATCTTCTGACCCATAGTACTGATCCTTTTGCTTTAAGATAGCAATAAATCAGTAGCATAGCGATCTTGTAGTACTCCTCCTACTATTTGTGGATTGAAGACTTCGATGCTTCTGGAGCTTAAACTTGTAACTTTAAGCAATACTAAAATTCATTTTAAAGAGTAAAGTAAAGAAATCGGATGATGTGGAGGAGACTGGAGTTTCTGCAAGGGAACAGAGAAAAAAGTCAAAGAACCGAAACAACAGGGAATCTTGTGAAGCCATATTCAGCTCAGCAGATCGGACTAGGGGATAAAACCTGCCAGACCGTCTTACTGCTCTATCTTGAAAAAATAATTATACAGCAAAATGTTCTGAACTGGCCAAGAGATAACTGGATGCACAGATAAGTGCCTGATCCTACACTATTAAAGTAATGAGATTTTTGCCCCTGACTCCATGGGAACAGACCCTCACCCAGTTTTCCAGAATGCATTTCTTCTAGATGTTTCGAGTTTATGGATTTGTTTAAAAATCAGCACAATGCAAAATATTGATAGTCAAGTTGTCCATAGCAGAGAAGCAGCTTGAAACTGTGCTTCCTCATGGAAAATGTATGCTAAGAACCAACAGCTCACATCTTGAAAACTCTTCTTCTCAGGTAACAACAGATACCATATTTAAATGCACAGGATATGCCATTTATCCATTATTCAAAGTCGCTGAAATGAATTGCTCTGAATGTTATCTAGTAATATTTTCTGTTTTACATTTATTTATAAAGAAATCTGTAGATGAGCCCATTTTCCTGTCATTAAGAGACATACAACAATCAAAAGCCTTTCAAGTTAATAATATGACACTGTGCCTTGAAGCCTGCCACACTCTGGCTCAGATGGAGCAGTTTCAGAGTTCTCTGATGAGATTGTCTCACTGCTGGTAATGGAAAGTTCTAATCACAGCACTGCCAGAGAGCCTGATATGAGTTGAAGACGGATGCAGTATGTAAAGAGCCTGGGACATGCATCTTAAATTTATATGGCTAGTAACTTATCCTTGGAGCAACATGTGGGAACTAGTGCAAATGACAGGATGCTGATCTGCATTCGCTGCAGATCCCAATATGGAGTGCATTGCAATAAATCCACCCCTCAGGCTATGTAAACATGGATCACTGATGCAATATCTGTATCAAAAAGGAATAGTCTTTGACTTTGGGACAATTGTAAATGGTGGGAAGAAAGAACTCCTTGCCAGAGCTACTGCATGGAAATCCAGGACCTGCAGTGAATCCCCAAAACAAATCCAGGACTGCAAAACTTGTTGTCTAATGTCAGATAAATGCCTCTGCTAGACAGTCACTTTAATCCCCTCCCCTCCTTTTGTTTATGACTCTCTATACCTGTCAGCATCACTTCTATTTTTCTAGACTGATCTCTAGATGCTTCTGCCAGGCACCGATGAATCACGGTACCAAATTAGACAAAAAGGAGATGTAGAACTCAGTGTCGTCAGCATACTGGTGTCAGTCTGCCCAGTAGCTGAACAAATGCAGTGGATAGGAGGGCTTTTTAAGTGTTCTACTTAAGCAGGTAGGGCACTTATTATGAATCAATTCAGTAAATACAAATGTGCTGTGTGTTAGAGCTGACGAAAGAACGACAATTTTATGGCACAGAAATTGTTGGGGTTTCAAATTTGTTTTTGTTTTGCATTGGAATGAAAACAAAACTTGTTGAATGCTTTCATGAAAATGGAATAGTGTTGAAATGTACATTTTCAACTTGAACCCTGAGCTTTCTGATGTGGACTGGTAGAAAAGTATATGGGAATGATTGGCCTGGACTGTGAGACACCCAGGTTCTAGTCCTGGCTGTGCCTGTTTCAGAACAGAGTTTTTCATCCCAGATCACTCCAAATCAGGCAGAGCAGGGACTTGAATCTGTGTCTCATATGTCCCAGGCCAGTGACCTCAATGAGTCTCTTCCCACCCCCTAGATAAAAATGCAGCTGAAAAAGACGTCTCCCCAAGACATCTGGTTTTGATTAAACCAGCATATTTCAGAAAAAATTCATTTAGTCAACAATATTCCAACTAGCTCTACTATATATTTATATTGCTTGCTAACAATACGGACTTCGTTTCAACAGCTGTAATATATTCATTATCCTGGAGACATACATCATAAGAAAAAAGCAGAAAATAGAAAATTTTAAAAAGATGAAAAGCTTGAAATATTGGGATCTGGGTGTTCTGGTCAGCTGGTTCTGAAAATGCTGTTCACTCTGACTCTCCAGGTACTGGTTTTGCTGGCATTACCTGCTACCCGATAAATTATTTCCAGTGGTGATTATGATACAGGCAATATTATTTCAGTTTTAGAAACCTTCACACTTACCAGTGTTCAGAATTGGCCTCAAGGATCTTCTGTCTATTTGTTTTATTTCATCAAAACAGGACTTCTAAAGAATGTGTTTTTTAAGTGGAGAAGGCTGATAAAAAACAAGTGCAGTGGCTTAGAGGCTGTGGGAAAAAAATATAAACAGACCTGGTTCAGATACATTCCAAGGTAAGTGGGACATGTCCACTATGAAATTCAAGGTAGAATAAAATTAAAAATAAGTCAGGTTTTGTTTCTAGTTGAGCTGTGAGCAAAAAGCAACTATTATTGACTCTGGGGGAAATATTCATTTTAACACAACCATGATATTTGCCTTTATAAAATACTTTGTGTGGGATAAGTACAGAAATATTGTTAATATAAGACGTAAACCACAACCAATACTGAAAAAGCAGGGGAGCTAAACAATAAGGACTGGAAACTGTAGTGAGATAAATTGAAAGTCAATTCTGTTTTCTAAAGAGAGAGGAACTTCAGATGATAAGCCTTGTGGTCTAACTATAGGTAAAGTTGTTACCTGTCCCCTTATGGGGAGTTCCCAGATTCCCTTGTCCCTAGATTGTGTCCCCTTGTGATGGAGATTATAACCTCACACTGGGTTAGCCACAAATGAGTTAATGTGCAGAACAGTTATTTTCCCAACTGTGACTAAGTGGCTGACCAGCAACACTGATAAAACGTTGCTGGTCCTAGATACAGAAGCCTCAGTTGGAGGAGCACTCCTAGGAAAGGGAACTTAGAGATCTCTCAGATAGTTGGAGGAGGCCCAGCCTGTGAAGGGCTGCACACTGCCAGAAAGTCTGAGGGGATTTTGGATCTTCCCAAAGGTAGGAAAGGAAGTTTATCCTGGGAAACAGCAAAAAGTCTGTAGAAACCGATCCTAGCTGCTTACTACAGGATCCTTGGGCCAGAACCCAGAGAAGAGGGAGGGCCTGGATTCCCCTACAGACTTCCAAGGAAGAGGAGGTGTAAAAAAGATTGGCACAAAGGAGGACAAGGACTGTCAAGCCCAGGGGTGGGTCTAAAGGCCTGGAACAGGGTCATTCAACTTCTGTTTTATTGGGCTCTTTATTACTCTGTCTGTCCACTCCTCCCTCACCACACACACACAATAAGCGAGCTGGTCAGAGTGTATAGGGTGATTCTGGCAAACCAGTAAAGTGTCTGAAACCACTATTGCGTATTGCTAAAAGCAGCCAAGTCAGCAGACCGTAAAGTGGAGGGGAGGGGGTTTGGGGTGCCACAGAAATGGCAGCTTGACTCCGCATCCTTCCCGTTAAGAATTGTGTTGAAATTGCTGATACATGCATTTTAGAAAAGCTGGATGTGCCTTCAGGAATATGTCTAACAGGGTCTCAAGGCTGCAAACTCTGGGGGAAAAAACCACACCTGATTAATTAATAATCAGAATAAAATCTCTTGCTTGACCGTTGAAACTGCTTGCTTAACAAGTTTTCTTTGAGGGACAGGTAATTGTGTTACTAATGTATAAAATAAGTGGGAAAGATTAAGGTGCTGGGACTCTTCAGGATGGGACTCTCCCTCTGGATGCATCTTGTGTTCCTCACCAGCAGATGGGCTGCCGCTGTACCACTTGAGAGCCACGCTCAGCTTCGGTAATTATCGAGAGCTGGGGGTGTTTTACTAGCCTATTGTGGACATGTGCAAGTGCTTGAGACTAAGTAAAGTTTACCTGTAAGAGAAAGCACTCTTGTGTTATCCTGTTTGTGCCAGCCATCTATCGATCGGACGCCCGTGTCTCCCCTGATTTATTTCCTGACACCGCCTTGCACAGAGTAAAAGTTACCAAGAGCTTTGGGTTGAAAGAACTTGGGGTAACAAGAGGACTGAATTGTAAGAATAGGCAAGCCACTCCAGGCTCAGAGCGACAACTGACAGGGTGCCAGAGCTGAAGAGATTTGTTACACCATGCTTGGATACGCAGGGGCACAGTGGATGCTGAGTGACCCTCACTGGCCAACAAACCAGCTATTACACTGATATGCAGCCATGATCCTAAATTTGTGCAAAGGTATTGGTCTCCCTATGAATGTGCTGCCAGCGGTCCTTTAATGGCAGATAAGTTAGCAAAACTCAGTTATGTAGCTGCCTCATGGTAGGAAGGCAAAAGAGCCCTTTCCCTACTCCAGCTACCATTTAACCTTGCTTACATTTCCTCTTTCAAGGATAAATTGTCCTACAATTAAGCTACAAATTTAAATATTCAAACTTCTATAGATGTCCAAAATGTTTTTCTCTGTCTGTTCTCTGTACCCCCACCCACCAAGTCTATCATTCATGAATAGAACTAGTCAAAATATGAACATTTTGCAAATAATATTGAAATGTTGAATTTGTTTCCACTTTTTCAAAGTGGTAGGAGTTTTCTTACAGTTTTTTTCTGAAATTCTTATCAACATGAATTTGAAATTTTCTGAATTTTATTTTCCATATTCCCACCCCAATTTTTTTAGTTTGAAAATAAATTTTTTGATAAAAGTCTTTCTAAAACAATTTTACATACTTTTTATTGAAATCATCATGGAGAATTTTGTGAATAATTAAAAAATTAAGTCAACACATTTTCATCCAAACTTTGAGTGTGTGTTTGAAAAATCCATTTATCTAGGGGGGAAAAAAAACACTTCTTACCAATTCTCCATCAATTAAGTTGTGAATGACAAGATACCTGAAAACCCAGAGCATCTGAGACTCACTGCTTGACACTGTGTAATCAACCAATGTGACCTGCAGCATGGGACCCTGTGTCACCAAGTCAACTGATGGCAGCTCCACCACTTGGACATGTCTGCAACTCCTGCTGATGTTTGCAGTGAAATTCCACTTGTGAGACAGGTGTGTAGACCCTGAATGTGTCTGGAGTGACACTTTATACTTTTGGCTTGTACTTTGTACGAGGAAAGTTCAATTGCCGTTGGGTTTGATTTTAAAAGGACATTCTTTACATTTATTTTTTTTTTCTGTTGAATGAAGTGCACCACAGAGACGTGTAAGCTCCACTTTAGCCTCAGTATAAATCCAATTCCAGGTATTCTTAGGAGCCCAGGTGTCCCATCCGATCCTTTGTGACCTACCACCATCATAGGGCAGATAGCTGCCAAGGACCATCCCCTCTGTTATCTTACTGCCCTTTGTGCAGTTGGAAAGAAGCAGTAAGGAGGTTCCAGATGGGAGAATAGTGGGGCAGGATAGTTGACAAGAAGTTCCGTCTGTAGCATGAAGGAAGAAAAGTAGCTTGAAGCAACCTTGAGTTTCCCTCCATTACTCTTCTTGCTTATCACCAGCCCTGTTCCTACAGTGGACCCTGGAATTATTTGAAGATGTAGATGATGTCACCTGTCTCCATAAGAATGGCCATACTGGGTCCAACCAAAGGTCCATCTAGCCCAGTATCCTGTCTTCCGACAGTGGCCAATGCCAGGTGCCCCAGAGGGAAAGAACAGAACAGGTAATCGTCAAGTGATCCATCTCCTGTGCCCATTCCCAGCTTCTGACAAAAGGGGATACTATAAAGCAGCAACAGCCTCCTTTGCCAATTACCACACATTGTGGGAAGTATCCAAGGACACTGGGTAAGATAGGACCTCCTTACCAATACTGGTTATGCTAAAGGGCAAAGAAACTAGAGATTTCAGGGAAGCAGAACCACAGGCTCTTGTGGCATGGGTTGGAGTGGACTACTTGGGTAGGTGATGTTGTCAAAATGATGACTTTCCTTGCATTTGCCATTTGTTTAGAAGAAAAGTGTCCATTAGAAAATGAAGGCATTCACTTAATCAAATATTACTGTACCTCGTTATCCTGCAACCGTTTTTTTACTTACCACTATATCAACTTTAATGTGTGTCTTTGGCAGTTACTTGCTTTATCTTGAATGACTTGACTTTACAAACTTCCATTTAAAATATTTTTTTAAATGAGTTAATCGTTACTTCAGGTACTGCTAAAGCTATATTGAGTATATTGATCGAAGAGCCAGCAATACAAATATTTCAGACGTTGCGTTGAAACAACAGTCACTTCCAAGCTCTTTATATTTTGTCCCCACTTCTGGGCTCTGCTCTGATAATGTCTTCTGTGCTGTGTCACTGCAGGAAAAAAAGTCTAGATTAATTTGAGGTACCCTTTTGCAGCTCAAACTGCTGTAGGTTCATATTAAGATAAAACAAATAATTTTGTTAATGACTCTTGAGGCATAGAGGTTCATTTAGTACAAATCAAGACAGATGTTTGATTCTTGCATTTAATAAACCTCCAGTAGAAACATCTGGGGAGAGAATGTTTGAAAAGTAATTAAAATGAAGTTCACACCATGAAAATACTACCTCTCCTTCGGGTTAATCTGTATTCCTCTGTTTCTTGTAGGAGGAATACAGATTAACTCAAGGCAGTGCTCTGTTTTCTTCAGTGTTGATAAACAATGAATTGAAAGTGAAGGACAATGAGATTTGGGCTCCTTAACATATGTCTACTCTGCAGCCAAGAGGTATGATTGCTAGACAGACTCGTGCTAGCTCAGCTCAAAGTAGTGTGCTAATATCAGTGTGACGTTGCCACATGGGCAGTAGCTTGGGTTACCCGCCCAAGTTCTGACCCAAGAAGTTGGGCAGGCTTGGACTCAGGTGGCCAGTTCCAGTCCATGTTGCAACTTCCACACTTCTATTTTTAGAATGTTGGCTTGAGCTGAGCTAGTGAGAGTCTATTGATCTGCACTGGGAATCACACTTCCCAGCTGCAGTGCAAACATCCCCTCGGAGTCCTAGAGCTTAGGTTCTTAAATTACTTAGGTGCTCTTGAAAATTTTACCCTTTGTAAGTAACTTACCTCATCTTTGTATACAGTATTTTGAGTTCAACAAATATACCTACTATGTAGAGCAAAATGCAATTCAAGTAGTGCTTCTGGTACCAGGTGTATAGCTTTGAAGTGCTGCCATTCCATTGCATAGAGAAGCATCACTGTTACTGAGACTTATTCTACATGACTGAATATCCATAGCTGAATAAAGGTTCAGTTCTTAAAGCAAATGAACAAAAATGATGTTCTGACAGTAGGTAGATGAAGGAGAAATAGGGCTAGGAAACAAATCTGATCTTGTCCGGATCCCCGGATCCCTGTTAACCCCAGCACAAAGCCAAATAGCACTGTAGCAGGGTGGTTACCCCGCTCCTGCCCTGAAAGACTTAAAACAGCCCTGGGAGAAAGCAGTGGCAGGGGAAAAGCTGGGCTGATTGGGAAATCAGCCACAGCCGTAGCCAGTGCAATCAGGGCCCAGCTGGCCCTTATAAGAGGGTGGTGGGCAAGGAGAGGGACACACTCTCACTAGCCTCTTGAAAGAGAAGGACCTTGCTTCCATCGGAAGCTGAGGAGGATACCTAGGTTGGAGCAGTGCTGGGGAAGGGCAGAGGAAGCTGGGGAGCTCCATCCTAGCTAAGCCCCAGGCTGCAGGGTCCACAAAAAGCGTACTAGGTCTACAGAGGGGCAGCCTAGGAATAGGCAGAGGCAGCTGGTCCAACCCCCCTTGCTGATGAGTGGTTTACAGACTGCAGTCTGCCCCAGTGAGCAGGGGCTAGATGGTGACTGGCAGTAGCCACTGAGGCAAGGCAGGGATAGAGGGTTGGGGGTTCCCCTGGGAGGGGAGACCTAGAGCGAGGGGGTACTGCGGTGGGCAGAACCCTGGGGCAAAGGGCACCGAGATCTGGGAAGGACATGGGGCCAGTGGCAGGCAAGACACCAGCCTACAGAGGTTGCTCCAGGCTGGAAGAGCTAATTCCCAAGACAACCAGCAGGAGGTGCCGCACTGGTGAGTCTTCGCCCTGCCACAAGCACCAATAGACAAAGTGGGCAAAAGGGAGGAGTGCTGAAAGTCAGGGCTGAGATGTATTAGTAGAACTCTGTAGGGAAGCATGAGCAATAGCTATCAATGTTGTGTTTTTTCCAGTATATGTATGATTTCTTTAATTCCTTGAGCACTGAAATTGATTCTTTTGTTTTCCAGAAGGCATTAAATATTGATTTGAATAAGTGGGTAGAATTTTATACTGCACTTGAATATAAAGCGGGTGTTAAAAAACATATTCAAACACGTTTCACTTATTTTAATGAAAATATTAAAACAGATCAAACAAAATCAGTGCCCTGACTCGGGGTCACCTAAGGAACCAGACTTTCAGCCTGTATGAAGGTCAACTCCCCCAACGGTGTTCTACATATTGTCATTTCTGAAGATACTTGCTTCCTTCATCTCAGAAGTCCCAAGATCATATGAAGAAGGCGCAAAGCAGAAAAATGGGCTAAATATTACCATGGAAGATTGTTCAATAAATAATAAATTGGAATCCCAGCAGGAATACTTTTCACAGTTTCAAAAAATAAACTTATTAATCATCATACTCAGTTAAGAAGAACAAGGTATAACATTCAATAAGCTTCTACCACAAAGGGATTAGGGCCATTCAAAATCTAAGCCACATCAAAAGAAATATTTACCATGAAAAGATGGTCATATTTTAGAAATAAACATAAAGGAACAGATCTGCTAGCTTAATATACTATGTATGCATATGTGTGAGGAATTCATTTTTATTATTAGTGTGGGTACTTAAAGAACATAAATGACTATAATCATTAAATGAGAGCATCATCTAAAGAATAGCTCAAAGGAAATACTTTTCTGTTGAAATGAAAAAGGTAAAATAGACTATTCCTCATATTACAATAGATTTAGCCTCCCTCATAACGTACCTCCCTCTTTGATTCCATTGTGACTGATGTGTACAAACAGTCTCAAATCTGATTATTAATAATGTTAAAGATTTTTTTTCAAATTAATTGGTGAGAAAACTTAATATAATTAGGGAAAAACTCAAAAGAAATTCAATAAGAAAATCAATACCTATACTAAAATGATGAGAACTTACATTCTAGCACCATCTGACCTGAATAAGCCTTTTTTTAAAAAGTACTATAGCTAATGACAGAATCTTTCAAAAAACGTAGTGTTAACTAATACTTCCAGCAATGAAAAGAGTGGAGTCCTACACAGAATAATGCATTAAGAGTCAAAAGTTATAAGAAGAGAAAAGTGTTTAATCTTCAGTAATAAGCAGAAATCCCAGAATTCTAATGCCTGAGAAATATTTAAACAATAACCTGAAGACCCCTGGAAGAACTAAAAAAGTATTTAAACTAAGCATGTGGAACATACAAAAGAAGAAAGCACATGATCTATTTCTTGGAACAGAAAGACTCCAGGGACATTTCGTTACTAACTGCCTAATGTCTACTGTGCACCTAGAAGACAGGACTTCCTCAGTATATTTTATTAGTCCCTCTGATCATCTTGTTTTAGGTTTTATACATTATTTCAATATCTGTTGATGTGATTATACCAGTAGTGAGTGCTGCAGCAGCACAGCAGCCAGCAAACAGAGCTGTAAACAGGGGAGTTTCAGAGGGAGTTTACAGGGGGAGGTTGCGCGGGAGACTAAGAGACCTAGGCAGAGGAACTGACAGGCTAGTGAAGGGAGTGGGTGGTGGTTTGCCAGTGTTCTGGTGCCTGTTGGGGGTTTGTTTTGTTTTGTTTCTTGAACTAACAGGTTTTAGGTGGGAAGGCTATGACCGATACAGAGGCAGCAGTGAAAGACACAATGAGGATGACTGGATGTGGAAGCTGCGGCATGTACATGATCCTGGAGGAGGTACCTGAAAAGAGTTTTGTCTGCATGAAGTGCAGCCTGATAGAGCTAATGGAAGAAAAGATCAGAGGACTGGAGATGCAGGTGGAAACTCTGGTCGAGTTTAGAAGGGGGTTCGAGCAGATGATGGAGCAAAGACAAGGGGAGGCTGAAGGGATAAGCTCAGACTTGCAGATGGAAGCAGCACTAAAGAATTCTGGGTGAGGAAAGTGGATGGTGGAAGCATGTGACTAAGAGAACCAGGCAAAGGAAAAGACGGGCCAGTGAAGGAGAAATAGAACTCAGGAACAGGTTTGCAGAGTTGGAAAATGAAGAAGGGCCACAGCAGGTGGTCGCTGAAGGAGAGAGGGCAAGGAAAAAGAGAAGAGCTGTTAGTCCTACAAGAGGAGGGGAGGAGTCAATGGAGACAACACCAAATATGAGCCCCAGGAGGATACGGGAAGGGTTGCGGAAGGTTGCAAGAGTGAATAGGAATCGAGAGGACTTGCAGCCAATGGGAGCAGGGGATAGACTGGAGAATCACACTGTCACCAGGAAAAGGCAGGTCTACGTGATTGGGGATTCCTTACTGAGAAGAATAGACAGGCCTGTAACTAGAGCTGATCCAGAGAACAGAAGGGTGTGCTGTCTGCCAGGTGCTAAGATACGGGATGTGGACCTGAGGCTGAAAAGGATCCTAACGGGAGCGGGGAAGAATTCGTTGATTGTCCTTCATGTGGGAACGAATGATACGGCTAGATTCTCACTGGAACGTATCAAGGAAGACTATGCCAGACTGGGGAAGACGCTTAAGGAATCGAGGCTCAGGTGATCTTCAGTGGGATTCTGCTGGTTCCTAAAGAAGGGCAACAAAGGTGTGACAAGATTATGGCGATCAACAGATGGCTCAGGAACTGGTGCTATAAGGAGGGCTTTGGGATGTACGGCCACTGGGAAGCATTTATGGACAGAAGACTGTTCTCTCAGGATGGACTTCACCTGAGTAAGGAGGGAAATAGACTTCTAGGATGGATGCTCGCCCAACTGATTAAGAGAGCTTTAAACTAGGAATTTGGGGGAGATGGTTGGGAGATGTCCAGGTAATCTCCAAGCTGGAATTTAACCTTGAGAGGGAAGAAAACAAAGTAAGAGAGGATACAGCCGTGGACAGAAGAATTGACATAAGGAGGAAGGGTACTGTAGATACCAGTCTAATAGGTGATGCTGGTGGTAGAATGTCTGTGCCTAACCAGGTAAAGAATGTCAGTGAAGCCAAACGGCAAAAATTAAGATGTCTGTACTCTAATGCGAGGAGCCTAGGTAACAAAATGGAGGAACTAGAGCTACTGGTGCAGGAAGTGAAACCAGATATTATAGGGATAACAGAAACATGGTAGAATAGTAGTCATGACTGGAGTACAGGTATTGAAGGCTATGTGCTGTTTAGGAAAGACAGAAATAAAGGCAAAGGTGGTGGAGTAGCATTGTATATCAATGATGAGGTTAACTGTAAAGAAATAAGAAGTGATGGAATGGATAAGACAGAGTCTGTCTGGGCAAAAATCAAACTGGGAAAGAAAGCTACTAGAGCCTCCCCTGAGATAGTGCTTGGGGTGTGCTACTGTCATAAACAGATAGTTAAGGGTTAATGTCTCTTTTACCTGTAAAGAGTTAACAAACAGGGAACCAAACACCTGACCAGGGGACCAATCAGAAGAAAAGATACTTTCAAATCTCGGTGGAGGGAAGCCTTTGTTTGTGTTTTTGGGTTTTGCTTTGTTCTCTCTGGGCTCTGAGAGTGACCACATGTATCTACAGGCTCTCTAATCTTCTATTCCAATTTAGTAAGTACAAAAGGTAGAAAGGCGGTTTAGTCTTTTTGATTGTTTTTGCTTTATTTGCAAATGTGTATCTGGCTGGTAGGGGTCTAATGTGTATTTGGCTAAAAGCCATGTAGAGTTGGACCTTGCAAAGGGAATTAAAACCAATAGTAAAAGGTTCTATAGCCATATAAATAAGAAGAAAACAAAGAAAGAAGTGGGACCGCTAAACACTAAGGATGGAATGGAGGTTAAGGATAACCTAGGCATGGCCCAATATCTAAATAAATACTTTGCCTCAGTCTTTAATGAGGAGCTTAGGGATAATGGAAGGATGGGAATGAGGATATGGAGGTAGATATTACCACATCTGAGGTAGAAGCCAAACTTGAACAGCTTAATGGGAGAAAATCAGAGGGCCCAGATAATCTTCACCCAAGAATATTAAAGGAACTGGCACATGAAATTGCAAGCCCATTAGCAAGAATTTTTAATGAATCAGTAAACTCAAGGGTTGTACCGTACGACTGGAGAATTGCTAACATAGTTCCTATTTTTAAGAAAGGGAAAAAGGTGATCCGAGTAGCTATAGGCCTGTTAGTTTGACATTTGTAGTATGTAAGGTCTTGGAAAAAAATTTGAAGGAGAAAGTAGTTAAGGACATTGAGGTCAATGGTAATTGGGACAAATTACAACATGGTTTTACAAAAGGTAGATCGTGTCAAACTAACCTGACCTCCTTCTTTGAGAAGGTAACAGATTATTTAGACAAAGGAAATGCAGGAGATCTAATTTACCTTGATTTCAGTAAGGCATTTGACAAGGTTCCACATGGGGAATTATTAGTTAAATTGGAAAAGATGGGGATCAATATGAAAATTGAAAGGTGGATAAGGAACTGGTTAAAGGGAAGACTACAATGGGTCGTACTGAAGGGTGAACTGTCAGGCTGGAAGGAGGTTACTAGTGGAGTTCCTCAGAGATCAGTTTTGGGACCAATCTTATTTAACCTTTTTATTACTGACCTTGACACAAAAAGGGGGAATGTGCTAATAAAGTTTGCGGATGACACAAAGCTGGGAGGTATTGCTAACTCAGAGAAGGACCGGGATATCCTACAGGAAGATCTGGATGACCTTGTAAACTGGAGTAATAGTAATGGGATGAAATTTAATAGTGAAAAGTGCAAGGTCATGCATTTAGGGATTAATAATAAGAATTTTAGTTATAAATTGGGGACACATCAGTTGGAAGTAACAGAGGAGGAGAAGGACTTTGGAGTATTGGTTGATCCCAGCATGACTATGAGCAGCCAATGTGATATGGCCATTAAAAAGGCTAATGCAGTTTTAGGATGCATCAGGCAAGGTATTTCCAGCAAAGATAAGGAGGTGTTAGTACCGTTATATAAAGCACTGGTGAGACCTCATCTGGAATACTGTGTGCAGTTCTGGTCTCCCATGTTTGGAAGGATGAATTCAAACTGGAACAGGTTCAGAGACGGGCTACTAGGATGATCCGAGGAATGGAAAACCTGTCCTATGAAAAGAGACTGAAAGAGCTTGGCTTGTTTAGCCTAACCAAAAGAAGGTTGAGGGGGGATATGCTTGCTCTTTATAAATATATCAGAGGGATTAATATTAGGGAGGGAGAGGAATTATTTAAGCTTAGTACCAATGTGGACACAAGAACAAATGGGTATAAATTGGACACTAGGAAGTTTAGACTCAAAATTAGATGAAGGTTTCTAACCATTAGAGGAGTGAAATTCTGGAACAGCCTTCCAAGGGGAGTAGTGGGGGCAAAAGACATCTGGCTTTAAGACTAAGCTTGATAAGTTTATGGAAGGGATGGTATGATGGGATAGCCTAATTCTGGCAATTAATTTTGGCAATTGATCTTTGATTATCGGCAGGTAAGTATGCCCAGTGGTCTGTGATGGGATGGGATCTGAGTTGCTGCAGAGAATTCTTTCCTAGGTGGTGGTTGGTGAGACTTGCCCACATGCTCAGAGTTTAACTGATCGCCATATTTGGGGTCGGGAAGGAATTTTCCTCCGGGACAGATTGGCAGAGGCCCTGGAGGTTTTCGCCTTTCTCTGCAGCTTGTGACATGGGTCACTTGCTGGAGGATTCTCTTCAGCTTGAGGTCTTCAAACCACAATTTGAAGATGTCAATAACTCAGACATAGGTTAGGGGTTTGTTATAGAATTGAATGAGTAGGATTCTGTGGCCTGCTTTGTGCAGGAGGTCAGACTAGATGATCATAATGGTCCCTTCTGACCTTAAAGTCTGTGAGTCTATAGCAGCTGAGTCCTGAACTCTATCTTAATCCATCTCTTGTAGTTGTTCAGAACTTTTCAAATGGGTTACTTTTTGATCTGAAATTTTCAATGCTTGGTCTTTCCCCTGTGGAAATTTGAGTAGACTTGATTTCAGGAATTTTCTGAGTTATGAAAACAGCAACCTATCTATTTATCTCACAGATGTTATCATTGGAGTATTTTAACCAACATAACTTCCACAGGAAAAAAAAACTAGAAACTTTATTTATATATTATTTTGCATATCTATTTGAAAAACAAATCACGGTTTGAGTATATCTGAAAAAAAAGTCTTGCTAACACTCTTAATGAAGAAGAAAGTGTTGTGGGTTTTTTTTTTTTTGTTTCATTAAAAATTTGAAGCTGAAACTAGACAAAGTCAGGTTAGAAAAGGCACAACATTTTTGTAGTGGGGATAATTAAACATTTGAACAGTGACCCAAGGATGTGGTGGCATTTCCATTATGCATAGTCTTTAAAACACAACCAGATGATTTTCTGAAAGGCATGCTATAGCTCAAACAGAAGTCATGAGCTTAATGCAGAAATGGCAGGGCGAGATTCTATGGTCTATGTTGTACAGCTCAGGCGAGATGATGGCAGTGAAGATGACTTCAAAATAACTGAATCTTTGAATAAAATTTGTCCTGGAAAATACTTACAATTTCCCACACTCCAGTAATTCCTAGTTTTCCTGATGCAGCAAGGTACTCAAACATATGAATAATTCCAGTATCTTCAGTACTCATGTGTTTAAAGTTAAATAGATGCTTACATGCCTTGCCAAATTAGGATCAATTTTCTTAACTCTGCTCCTGTTAAATTGAATGGGAGGGTCAATGATAAAACTCCTTTTGACTTCAGTGACCTCTTTGAGTGCTTTTGGAAATCCTATCTGTAGCGGGGTGGTTACCCACTCCTGCCCTTTGCAGCTTAAAACAGCCCAGGAGGGGGCTGTAGCTGGAGCCAGAAGCCTGCAGCTGGAGGCCACGCCCCAAACTGAGCAATAAGGCTGTATAAGAAGGCTAGGGGAGCCAGAAGCAAAAAGAGTCTTCCTATGGCTATAGAGGGAGAAGAGCCTGGCTGCTTCTGAACTAGACAAGGTACCTAGCGTGGAGCAGGGCTGGGGAAAGGCAGCGGAGCTGGGGAGCTCCTGCCTGGAAAGCACCAGGCTGCAGCCCAGGATTAGGCCAAGAGGTACTGGGGTTGCAGGGTGCAACCCAGGGGTAGGCCAAGGCAGAAGGTCCAAACCCCTTTGCTGATGATGAGTGGCTAATGCTGCAGTCTGCCCCAGGGCGTGGGGCTAGACAATGACTGGCAGTAGCCAATACTGAAACAAAGTGGGGATAGAGGGTGGGAGGTTTCCAGGGAGGGGAAACCCTAAGGAAAAGGGGTTGCTGCCAGGGGGCAGAACCCCATGTAAAAGGGCACCGGGTCCAGGGAGTGACACGGGGGCCAGCCGGGACAGGTGGATTACTGGTCTGCAGAGGGCGCTCTGAGCTGGAATTTGAGCTAATTCCTGAAGTAACCAGCAGGAGGCACTGTGGGGGTGAGGCTGCTCGGTTACACTATCCTTAGTCTTTTGCATTCATATTCATTAGAATTTTCTTATTTTATTTATCTGGATATGTCTTTAAGTATGCCACAGTTAGGGCCTAATCATGCACATCTTACTAAGATGATGTTCCTAGTCCTATAGTGACCACACTATATGGATCCAGTGACCAAACCAAATGGGTACATTGAGGTATGTGTACCAATGCTATTTCCACAGGGTGGAAAGGGGCGGGGAAAGGAGGAGGCATTTCAGAGTAACTGTGCTGTTGCTTCATACTTGACATGAACACATCTGTTTTGACCATCCTAAGCCCAAGTCCTGCAGAGATGCCCTGTGGAAACATATTTACTCACGCTTATTCATAGTGTGAGGATTAGGTGTAGGGAACTTGCCTCTACCTCATCCCATTTCCCTGAAACATGCGGTATAGGGCAAGCCACAAAGATAGCATATGGGACTAGAGAGATCACTGTTTTTTACCCAGTATGGCAATGCCTGTGTAATACAACAGTGTTAAGCACAAAAATGATGGCAGCAGGGAAACTGCAGTAGCGGTATTCCCTGTATTAAAGACAAAGCAGTGCAGAAAGGCATTTCCTGTCAGAAAGCAATGGAGACCTGTAAGTTTCAAAGTTTTTGTAAGGTAAGTTCTGTCCTGCATCTGGTGAAGATGTAGTTGTTTACTTACAAGTGATTACAGCAACTTTTAAATCAACCCCAACATTAAAAATCATGAAGTTTACTTGACAAGAACTCTACTCCAGTTTCCAGCGGGTTAAGAAAAAGGTAGTGTTGCAGTGACTCACTCTTTCTGCTGCTTACTTCAAACACTTTCTTAAAAGTGCTGCTATCTGCCAAAGAAGGCTGGCAACACAGAAAAGCAGGTGAATTGTATAAGTAGGCTTAAAATGGAAGAGAGAAAGGAGGTTAGGAAAAAAATCCAGCATGTCATACTTGCTTTTCCTCTCACTCTTAGAAAGTATATACAATTACTTTCAGCTTGGTTGAAGCAAAGTTTTATTTAATGTTGGATAATTCATCACGATGTATGTGTGTGTGCGTGTGTGTGTCTGTTTCTCCACATGTTAATGATCTGTAACTAGAAAGACAGCAGCATTGTTTCCCTCACCCTCTGGTCTTCAGATTAAAAAACAATCTGTTTTTAATGCTCACTGGGAAACATTTTCAATATATTGAAATATTGAATATTCAGTAGAGCTCTTCCAGGATGTGAGGTAGCTCCATTAAACAGATACTTTAAGGATATTTTTAGAAGAATCTCCAGAAGAGCATATCTCACTGCCATGCAATGAAGTGAAAAGATTATCCTGGCTCCCATCCATCCTTCAATTTCCTATGTTCCTTCAATAGTCCTTGCTTGCATTGGAGAGCTGTGTTTATTTCATTTTGTAGCCTCCCTTTCCTTCAATGCTACTGTATAGGACTCCATTTGTCCATACTGTACCTTTTAGTAGACCTGTCTTGTGTGTGATGAGAAGATATTATGACTCAGTCTTTGTCTCATCAGATATAAAAATGAAATGTTTTTTCTGTCTTGTATGTTGTTTTCCAGTAATTTTTCAAGCAGTTTGAGCAGGATTCTGACATTTATACCAGTGTATAGGTTAATATATTGTTAAGACCAAAAGAGACCATTGGAACACCAAGTCTGACCTACCTCATTGTAGAGGGTAGAGAATTTCACCCAGTTACAGATACCCTTGCTTTGTGTCTGACTAAAGCATAACTTCCAGAAAGACTTCAAGAGATGGAGAATTGTTTCTATGGTTAACCACCCTCACTGTTAAAAAGTTGTGCTTCATTTTTTATTTTAATTTGGTTTCACCTTCCAGCCATTAGAATCAATCATAGAATATCAGGGTTGGAAGGGATGTCAGGAGATCATCTAGTCCAACCCCCGCTCATAGCAGGACCAATCCCCAACTAAATCCTCCCAGCCAGGGCTTTGTCAAGTCTGACCTTAAAAACCTCTAAGGAAGGAGATTCCACCACCTCCCTAGGTAACCCATTCCAGTGTTTCACCACCCTCCTAGGGAAAGTTTTTCCTAATATCCAACCTAAACCTCCCCACTCCCCATTACTCCTTGTTCTGTCATCTGGTACCACTGAGAACAGTCTAGAGCCATCCTCTTTGGAACTCCCTTTCAGGTAGTTGAAAGCACCTATCAAATCCCCCCCTCATTCTTCCCTTCTGCAGACTAAACAATCCCAGTTCCCTCAGCCTCTCCTCATAAGTCATGTGCTCCAGCCCCCTAATCATTTTTGTTGCTCTCCACTGGACTCTTTCCAATTTTTCCACATGCTCCTTGTAGAGTGGGGCCCAAAACTGGACACAGTACTCCAGATGAGGCCTCACCAGTATCGAATAGAAGGGAATGATCACATCCCTTGATCTGCTGGCAATGCCCCTACTTATACAGACCAAAATGCTATTAGCCTTCTTGGCAACAAGGGCATACTGTTGACTCATATCCAGCCTCTCGTCCACTGTAACCCCTAGGTCCTTTTCCACAGAACTGTTGCCTAGCTATTTGGTCCCTAGTCTGTAGCAGTGCATGGGATTCTTCCATCCTAAGTGAAGGACTCTAAACTTGTCCTTGTTGAACCTCATCAGATTTCTTTTGGCCCAATCATCTAATTTGTCTAGGTCCCTCTGTATGCTATCCCTACCCTCCAGCATATGTACCACTCCTCCCAGTTTAGTGTCATCTGCAAACTTGCTATGGGTGCAGTCCTCACCATCATCCAGATCATTAATGAAGATATTGAACAAAACTGGCCCCAGGACCAATCCTTGGGGCTCTCTGCTTGATACAGGCTTCCAACTAGACATGGAGCCGTTGATCACTACCCACTGAGCCCAACAATCTAGCCAGCTTTCTATCCACCTTACAGTCCATTCATCCAATCCACTCTTCTTTAACTTGCTGACAAGAATACCACGGGAGACCATTTAAAAGCTTTGCTAAAATCAAGGAATAATATGTCCACTCCTTTCCTCTCATCCACATAGCCAGTTATGCCACCATAGAAGGCAATTAGATTATTCAGGCATGACTTGCCCTTGGTGAATCCATGTTGACTGTTCCTGATTACTTTCCTCTCCTCTAAGTGCTTCAAAATTTGATTCCTTGAGGACCTGCTCCATGATTTTTCCAGGGACTGAGGTGAGGCTGACTGGCCTGTAGTTCCCTGCATCCTCCTTCATTAGTTCTTGTTATGCCTTTCTCCATTGATTAGAGTCCTTTAGTACCTGTACTCTTCTTGTCAAGAAGGTATTTATACACCATAATTGAGTCACATCTCAATCTTGTTTTGATAAACTAAACAGATTGAGATCCAAGTGTTTCACCGTAAGACATGTTGTCCAGCCCTCGAATCATCATGATTCTTACCTGCATCCTCTCCAAATTTTCTGCATCCTTGTAGAAATGTGGACACCAGTTAGATAATATTGACTTATTGGTAAGTTTTGCATTTTCTTTTTAAGCTCTTTGGACCCTGTCTGCCTCTGTGGTTGTACAGTACCTAGCACAACATGGTCCCAGTCTTGATTGAGGACTCTGGGTGCTACCATAGTATAAATATGAAATAAGTAAGGGCTTGATCCTTCCAAGGTGTGAGCAAAATGCTTGAGCTAGTCCAATAAAAAATGCATAAGTGCTTAACTTCCAGCATGAGAGTAGTCTGATTGCCTTCAATGCTTTCAGCATATGATTGAGCTTTGCTGGGGTCAGAGTACTTACACTAACAACCTGATTATGGTGCTATGTAGCAGTAGTGATAGGCACACTTTTAAAGGTGAAAATAAATAAAAAATGAAGGTCACGTTAGCAATTTCATTGAAAGGTTATGAACCTACCAACCCTTACTCACATAAGCAGTCACACTGCAGTCAGTAAGATCTGCTTGCATGACTACAGGTTTGCGGGATTGGGCCATAAATCCCTATTTTGAGGGGTTTATTATCCAGTCAAAAACAATTTTCGAGACTGTAATTTCATATCAGTGAGGTTTTATTAAGAGTTTAAATTTCAGTTGAAAGAATGCAAGTATCAACAATAATAAGAAAAGGAAACCAAGAATGATGATTAAACCATAAGAAACTTGATACTGTAAACAGGCAGTATTTATTTCCTTCAATGAATTGCATAATTTTGTCAAGCATTAAAATTCAGTATCCATAGAGAGCAGCCACATTGGAACAATTTCACTGTAATTGCTCTAAAGTAACATAAATAGATCATGAAGGCTTTTAAAGATGTTATGATCTGCTGGCTCAGTGATCTGCATTTGATAAAATCCCTCAGGGGCTTTAGAATACTAGATTTGTTTGTGTTGAGCCATCTTAAATTGGTGTTCAGTCAGGTAACCTAATGTTTTCGTGCATAATAATAATGTATTAGAGTTTGAATCAGAATTGTGTTTTTCAGTTCCTTTCTAGTATCCTCTCCTTAGTATCTCTCAATTATTCATTGTGCAGGATTACTCGCTAAAGCAATGATTAAAACATTAAATTAAAATTAAAAGCTCTGTGATATTACCTTTTATTAATGTTCTTCAACTGATTCACTGGTTGGGACAATCCTATGGGTAGTTCACATACAAACCAAGTAGCATAAAACTAGCCGCACATACTAGAAGGTCAGGTGTTAGAGTATTAGCTGTGGTGAAATCACACAGCTATTATCTTCCTTCTCACATTTCCAAAGGGATATCTTCAAGATTTAGCAGAAATATATTACTTTATTTGGGGGGGAGGGTAAGAAAGATAATTTTTTTATAAAGGATTATTTTTTGGTGTGTAGCATATCATGACAGTATATCTTCATCCCACTACTTGATTCTAAGTATTTCATTAAAATATCCTCAGTGCTAATAGCTCACAAAACAAGTTCACTCCTAGTATAGGGATTACCATACTTTCTCCTCAATCAGTTTATTAGGAGAAACTGTGCAGGACAGACCATGCTAGGGGTGCACTAGGACCCAGGTCGGCCATACATCACCATTCCCCTGTTTTATATGACTAGAGGCTCCAGCCTGTAAGAGCAGCTGCTAAAGCAGCCAAAGCAGGAACTTTTGGACACTCGAGCTTTCAACAATTTTGATTGGGGGTTTTCTCTCCTGTGCTGATTGGCTGTTTGCTCCAACACTCTCCCTCCAACCTCTCACATTCTCTTCACCTTAGCTTCACTCCACACCTGCCCCTTTTATTCTCTTTTGTCCTGTCCTGTACCCTGACCTCCTTTCCCTTACTTTCCATTTATTTTTATTCCTTCCTATTGGGGCTCCTAATTACGCTGCCTAAATCATGGAAATAACATGCCAATCATATTGGTTACTCTACTTATGTGTCCTACCCTTTTCCTACCCTGCGTTTCTCTTATATATTTAGGGATTCTACATGAACAATTAGAAGATGGCAAACAGGGTTGTGAAATTACTCCACATTAGCCTGCTGTAGTCTACAGCCTATATGCATCCCGCTAACATACATTAACAGTTCCTTGGAGCACATGGAGTCCTCTTAGAAATGAGAGTAAATCAACGTTCATTAATGAACTGTTAATGCGTGTCAACAGGTTGCATGTGGATAGATAGACTGGCACTCCACATCTTACCAGTGTCTAATTGTTCATATAGACTAGTCCTTAGACTGTAAGCTTTTTGGGTCAGGGAACATCTGCTACTCTGTGTGTGTGTGTGTGTATGCTACCTAAAAATTGGGAGTCCTATTTTTGGTTGTCCCTTAGATACTATTGTAATAAATATGATTTAAAAAAAAAGATTCTATAACCCACTTCATTAGATGCATGGAGTGGAAAATACAGTAGGCAGGTATAAATATACAGCACATGGAAAGATGGGAGTTGCCTTACGGAGTAGGAGGGTCAGTACTAACGAGGCTGATTCAATTAGGGTGGATGTGGCCCATTTCCAACAGTTGACAAGAAGGGGTGAATATCAACAGAGGGAAAATTACTTTTTGTAGTTCTGACAAATACATTTGTTAGTCTCTAAGGTGCCACAAGGATTCCTCATTGTCTTTTCTAGTTAGATTCTTAAACCATTGCAATTTGACCGATGCATCGGAAATTACAGCATTAGAAATGTTGAATTGATTAGCTGCTAGTATTTTACAGCTTTGGTGTACATTCTAGTTTACTTGAGTTTATTCAGAAGGAAATATAAATTCAGATCAGCTCAAATGAGTGCAGTGAACTCTTTGTTGCACAATATGCAATTGTATATTCTCTATAAGTATGTTTGTAATGCTCTGAATATAATAATGCCTACCTGTGGCACAAGAATATGAAAGGGCAACCAAACAAGATTCCAATATTAGCAATAGTTTTTGAAACTTTTGCTAACCTGGTAAGTTTGTTTATTTTTTTCCTTGTTAAAATATGTATTTTGGAGATTGAATGGAGGCAAAAACTTCTATATAAGGAAACATTCATAGAGTGGTTACTGTTTTCATGGTTCCTCTTTCCCAACTGTAACTAAATGCTTGCTTTTCGCAAAATATTTGTCTCGCTTGAGATCACCAAATTAATTTGGACTGAAACCTGTCATTTCTGTTTATCTGAGAACTAACAGAATGACACATTGTAGTGTAATGTCAGGAAATATAATGGATCATTGGATTGCATCATGGCATTTGAAGCAAAGATGTATCACATTGAGTGGTCTGCTTAATTTTCCAACATCTCAGAATTTAAAAATGAAATTTATATTTTTTAAACAATGAAAATATTTGAAATAACTATTTATGGTTGAATTCCTATTTTGCAAAAGAGGACTTAGAGAATACAGTCCAGTCAAAATATAGCTTCACTCACTGCCAAATGCCCACGTAGCACAATGCCATGATTTGTCTAAAATTATATTTTTCTTTTCAGTGCACAGGAAAGTATTTGCATGATGTATTGAGGCAATGAATATTATGTGCACTTGAAGATTTTAGGTTAAAGGCCCACTTAATAATTAAAGAGCTATTTACATAAATGGATATCGCCTTCATTTAACATACATATATTACCATTATTATTAAATCCAGTACTCAGCAAGAAACTTTCAGAGATGGTGCCAATACAAGACTCTAAGTTGTTTTTGACTCAGATAAGTATTGTTCAGCTATTTCTGTGGTGTTGATATTACCAACCAAAAAACCTATACCCTTTATCAAATATCAAACTTCCATTTCAAGTCAATACGGGGAATCATTATTTGAATGTTAACTATGTGGCAACATTATCAATGTGTCATTCATTATACTTTTAACAATTTGAGAACATGTACATGTTCTAAGCAGGAACAATTGGAACAGTCCTCCTCAATTTGGGCCAAGAAAAATAAGGAAGGGAGCATAATCACATGTCTGTCTTCTACTTTAATCAATGGCAAGATGAAAAACGATAAATGCCTGTTCTGGGGAACACTATTTCCTTACTGGAAAAACTCAACTGTTAATTTTAATTTACTGTAGTTTTTAATTAAAAGGGTGTAGTAAGGTTATTAGACACCACTTTGACAGAGACCAGATATGTTAGCGAAATCATGACATGCATTGAACACCACGATGTGGGGCAAAAAGGGATGTTGATTGCCAAATACCCAAATTACTTAAAAATGTGTGGTCTAGAGCACTAGTTCTCAAAGCCAGTCCACTGCTTGTTCAGTGTAGCGGGGTGGTTACATGCTCCAGCCTTAAAGGGATTAAAACAGCCCTGGAGAGGGCTGGGGAAGGGGGAAAAGCTGAGCTGATTGGGGAGCAGCTGCAGCTGGGGTCACACCCCAATCAGACTCAGATGGCCCTTATAAGAGGGCAGTGGGCCAGGAGCACAGACAGATTCTCTCTCTAGCCTGTTGAGATGGGGGGCCCTGGCTGTTGAGAGCGTACCAAGGTACCTGAGCTGGAGCAGGGCTGGGGGAAGGCCCAGGGAGCTGGGGAGCTCTGGCCTGGAATCCCTCCTATGGTAAGGCCAATTAGGTACTGGGGTTGCAAGGGGCAGCCCATGGGAAGGCAGAGGCAGCAGGTCCAACCCCCCCCCTTGCCTGTGGTGAGTGGCTTGTACACTGAAGTCTGCCCCAGTGAGTGGGGGCTAGATGGTGACTGGCAGTAACCCATGACTGAGGCAAGGTGGGGATAGAGGGTTGGGGGTTCCCCTGTGTGGGGAGACTCTGAGACTGTGAAGGTTTTGCCAGGGGGCAGCACCCCAAAGATAAGGGGCACTGGGTCCTGGGAGGGACATGGGGGCCAACGACAGCAGGACACCAGCCTGCAGAGGGTGATCCAAACGCTGGAAAAAGAGCTAATTCCCAGGACACCAGCAGGAGGCACCACAGCAGTGAGTCCCTCATGGTTACATTAAGGGAAAGCCCCTGGCAGGTGAGGCCTGTTTGTTTATCTGCGGCGTCTGCAGGTTCGGCCGATCACAGCTTCCACAGGCCACGGTTTGCCACTACAGGCCAATGGGGGCTGCAGGAAGGGTGGCCAGCACATCCCTAGGCCCGCACCATTTCCCACAGCCCCCATTGGCCTGGAGTGGCAAACCACGGCCAGTGGGAGTCGTGATCGGCCGAACCTGCAGACACGGCAGGTAAACAAACTGGCTTGGCCCACCAGGGACTTTCTCCGCACAAGTGGCGGACTGGCTTTGAGAACCATTGGTCTAGAGAAACAAGAAATGGTAATCCAAATCTCAACTTTCTCTTAATGCCAATTCAGAAATGTGACTCTGACTAGTTTAGTCACGTGATTCTTTGCTTTGCCTTAGAGAACTCCATTCTTAAGATAAGCCCAAAAGTGCAATTATAAACTGACTTTTTTAATTAAAAAAGAGAAATTCAACATAAAAAAACACAACATAAGCAATAAATAATGGTTACTTCAGTTACCATCTCTTCTATCTGTCTCTTTGTGGAGAGTTTTCAATAGAGGTTACACCTCAAAAGTGGGTCTGCTTTAGGGAGGACTTTCTTCTATAGGTAAACTAAAATCAAAGTATATAATTCCCCAAATCAACACTGAGTCATATTTTTAGTGTATCCTACATAACAAAACAGTTTATAGATAGGCAAGTGAATTTCATTTAAGGACTGGTGAATTCTGTTTCTCTTATCCATGATAAATCAGTTTATAAATGGGCAGAAATAAGTGATCTTAACTAAGTCTTATGAAACTGAAAGGTAGTTTTTTGTTTGTGTTTGTTTTAACTCAGTTACTTAAAATAAATTGTTCAAGAAGTAGTCCAGAGACATAAACATTAATGAACATTAAGAATCTTAACTTCAAATTAAATCCCACTATTTCTCTCTGTTGACCAAGGCTAGCTTGTTTCCTTTCCAGGAACACGTAGTTCAAACAGTCATGTGTTTAACAGCAGAAGCTGTTAATACCTTAAATTACAATATCCTTTCAATATCCTTTCAAAATCACTACATGAAAAAGTTAAATTTAATACCTTAGCAGTGCTT
This sequence comes from Gopherus flavomarginatus, assembly GCF_025201925.1. Lineage (NCBI taxonomy): Eukaryota > Metazoa > Chordata > Testudines > Testudinidae > Gopherus > Gopherus flavomarginatus. The sequence goes on from NC_066618.1 coordinate 199,274,817, forward strand.
TAGCAAATTCCGTCCCACTAATAATGATGAAGTCTGTGATGTCATCATACTGCAGAAGCAGGGCTGAATGAAAAGATGGCTGCTAGCTTGTATTCTTGCTGCCTTGTTGCTGCTTCTGCTTGTAGAGATGAGATGATCCAGCAGGGCTTACATGAGTGCTGAGAGTATGAGTGTATTGAACTGCTTCAGGGTAAGAAGATAACCATATGAGTGTAATAAAAGTGTGAGATAGTATAAGGCTGTGAGCAGGGCCATCCTTAAGATTTATGGGGCCCTATGCAGTATTATTAAACTGGTGCCCCTATGCTGGGTGGCAGCCCAAGCTCACAGCCTGGTGGGGGAGGGGGAGGAGGGACTTGACAGCAAAGGATAATGAGATGCCCAGCCTGCCTCATGGTGGCGGAGAGTCACAGTTCCCCGCAGAGACTTCCATGCACTCTCCCTCATGCAGAATGGACATGAAGAAAGTACCTAATTAAAAGCACTAAAATTTGGGAATAAAAATGTCAGTCACAGGTTTTTTGATATGCCCTGAAGTTTGTCAGAGATTTATTTGCAAAAACTTCATAGTAAGGGTGAGTCAGCTGTCCTGCTGAATACAACATTACATATAATGGAATACATGATGCAGCTCTTCTCTGTTTTAAATTTTCTTCATCAGTATTTCTAAGTTGAATTTATATTTTAAATGTACTCAAATCTTAAGCCAGCATTCCAGATTACTACATATTTAACTCACTGAAACGAAGACTTTCTTTTAAATTAATCAGAGAGGTTTAGTGTGTTCATAACAATGTTCATTGCTTTTAGAAAAAGGGAACAGTAATTTACTTTTTGTTATCTCCATAACAAGAGACATGGTTATGAAATTTCACCAACTTCAAAAAAATGTTTCCAAAAATTTTAGGTATAACAAGGATTTTGTCTTACTAAGGTACTGATTTTGCTGGAGGGTTCTTTTAAAACTAGTTTGTCGGATAGTCAGAAGTAAAGAAAGGGAACTCTTTGTCCAGCTATCTGGAAGGGAAGGACTGTTGTCCCTTTAAGGGCTCTCTTCAGTGGGGAGTGGAGGGAGAGGTGGTGAAGGGATGGACAGAAAGGACAGGAAGACTTGGAAGCACTTTTTTTTTAACTATAGTAATTAAAATGTGTATTTTAGATAAGGGAGGTCTTTTGAAGGATTTATTTAAAAAACTATGTCTGAAGATCCACACATTTAGGGCTAAAGATGATTGTGCATCTAAAACTCTATGCAAGCATTTTTTAGAAATGTGATTTTATAATCTTCACCTGCTCACTAATGAAATATTTTTAAAGCAAATGTTAAACTAAGGTCCTGTAGACTGACATGTTCTGTGTAAATATTACATTAATGCACAACTGTTTTTGTCAGTAAAATCAGAAACTGACAGTATAAAAATTTATTTGGGCATAAGCTTTCGTGGACATCTGATGAAATGGGTTCTAGTCCACAAAAGCTTATGCCCAAATAATTTGTTAGTCTTTGAGGTGACACAAGGACTCGTCCTTGTTTTTGCTGATACAGACTAACAGGACTACCACTCTGAAACCTGTCAGTATATACCTTGGAATTGGCAAATGCCTGTTAAATGGCTTTATTACCCCTTGAATGTCTCTTTAACAGTTTCAATGTTGTGCTAATAGGTCTGGCAGGCTGGAGGTTTTTTCACTTTTAACTACTAGATTCCCTCCCAAGGAAGACTCACCAGGCTAGAGCAGCCATCTGTGGGAGCCTGCAGGAAGGGTCAGAACAGGGATAGGAAAACAAGAGGGTGGACACTAAGACCCAGTGGTGCCCCAAATTTTCAGGTGCCCTACGCAGCTGCCTATGTTGCCTATGCCTAAGGACGGCCCTGGGTGTGAGAGTAAGAAAGTATATGTGAGTGTATTTCATTTCAGAGGAATTTAAGTAGCCTAATAGTTGCTGGCACCCCCCAGTGGCAGTTTCCAGTGCGGGTAAAAGGCTAAAAGGAACCATTCCCCTGAAGTAAATGACCTGGGATTTTGCTGATGGGCCTTGTGCTTGTGGGATAAAGGGAAAATTTGTGGCCTCTGATGGCTGAGTTTCCTCCCGTTTAGTATCTGTTGTCCCCCTTGTGGGGAGCAGAGGTGATAGGATTCAGACGAGAAAACTGAGGCATAGGGGTAGGCTATGAGTTCTATGGTAAGACTTTTATAACCCCCAGTAAAATGATGTAAAATTTGTGGTAGATGAGAGCATGGGTGATAAGACAGCAACTCTCCCCTGTGTTAAATGTAGTAGAATTTGCAACCTGCCACTTAAAATCCATCCCCGTGTTTTGCCCTTATTTGCCGACATGTCCAGGTCAGTTTGTACAGTTTTTTCCATAGTTCCACTGGAGAAGGAAGGCATACTTCTTTCAGGGCTTGTCTGGATTTAAATATCAGCTGCTGTAACCACTAATTGATGCACACCTTTGTGGGTTGGTCTTGTTAGCATCTTTAGCTCATGAATGTACAGTCTGCTAGTATGTATGCAGCAGGGTTATAATTGCTTTTGTCCTTGAAGAAGGAAACTATCAAACATCTGTAAGGTTAGAGTTGTAATGCTTTCTTATGCTCAGTCCATTTTGTGAGATATCACTTTAGTTCCTTCTAGGTTTAATAGGAGTTGAAGTTCTGTTTCAAATGAGTCCTAACACTCCTATTTCCTGTATGAGGTTCTTTCAGCTCTCAAAATAGTATTTTAAACTCAAACAATTGTTAAAAAGTGTCTTGAAACTTAAATAGTCATCAGAGAAGGAATTGTCCTTTCTTCATACCAAACCCTTGGAAAGGTGGTTCTTCTCTTTTGGGGTTGGCAAGGAAGTTGCTTAAGCATTGCTAGATAACTAATTAATTCCCTAATTCTTATAAATAGTTTATATGCAAATAGCTTCTTACATTAGTAACCAGTTATACCAAAATATGACCCTATTCTATGTGTACATTATTATTACTGTATTTGTACATCAGTACTTACTATTTACAAAACAATGGTATCAGGCAATTATTATATGAAAGCTTGCATGTAGATGCAAAATATTTGCAAATACCAATCTCAAAAGAAGCTTTTACCATCTTAAGCATCTTGTGGGACAAAAAAGACTTTCACCTTTTAAGTGAAAACATACGCTACGAGTAATCAATATCTTCTGTAAAACCTTTCCAACCATGTATATTCTCCCTTAACTTTAAAGACTGTAAATGTTAGTGTGTTAATAAAAAAAAAAAAGTTTCAATAAGGATATTTCTAGACTTTTTTTGTGTGGGTTTAACTAATGTTTTCCTCTTTGCAATGAAGAGGGGTAAAAGAAGCCCACTTTCATAATTTGTCATAGCTCTGTTGTGTGTTTTACTTCAATAATGATTGGAAATTGTCAAATGGTCACAGATGGAATTATGTAATCAAAGATTATCAATCAGAAACTAGTACACCACTGTACAGAAAGAATAGACACATTACACTCTTGTTGAAAGTAAAAGAGCTGGCCTCTGTGTCTCTTTCCTATGCAGTTGGTGGGATGCTGGAAGTTTTGTACTCCTCACCTAATTCCTCAAATCTCTGTCGTCTTACAGGGTACAAGGCAAAGAAATCCATTATTTTGTGGGAAAATACTTTCCCATGATTAATTTCACCATGTGTTATGTTCTAACATTTTTGTTTTACCTCATTACTTATGGAATTTCCTTTAATGCAATATTAAGTTACATGATTTATTAAACTGAAAGGGCATTCTAATCTAGTCATTATTACTATGCCTGATTGTATATTGATCATAGTACTGATTCTGTTTCCCCAGTTAGCACTTTGAAATTTGGGAGGTTCTTATCCAAAGATCAGGCCCAGTATTATCTGAATTACTGTTCAGTTTGGAGCTCTGATGTGCACAGTTGCAACACTCACTCTTAGGAAATCATATTATATTTATAATAGTTTTAGTAACAAATTCACAAACATTCCAACACTGCAAGGCAGGTAGAGATAATACAGAATGAGCTAATCATCCATATACTTACATCATCCCTTGCAAAACCACCTGAAATGGAAGTTACCCTCTTCCTCATCTTCTCCCCTCACGATCATCACCATCACAATGGTCATCCTGGCATCTCCCAAGAGCTACATCTCTCCTTCCCAAAGCACTCAAGATGGGATACAACTTTTATAATGTGCTGATGTCACTATGTCTAATGCATATTCAGTAGGAGTTTCTCTCCTTTTTCTTATTTGTATTTCCTCACCCTACTAATGTTGGGGTGCTCTTCTCCCATATGTCATTAATCCTTTTAATCTCAAATTTATTAGCATATATGTCAATTAGTTAACATGGAATTCTTGTGGTTAGACATCTGTTGATGTCCCTGACTAAAAACATCCCAAGCTGATATAAAACGAGCATCTTGTGATTACCAGTTCAGTTATTACAACATTCTATCTTGTGATATTTTATGATCTAGGGATACTCTTGGTTAGCTGCTAATGCCTATGCTTTGGAGACCTTATCTCTTAATTAATTTAGCTAAGCTATTGTCTAACATGTCTTGAGGTTTGTAGGCTCATTGCATTATTACCTTGACTTATACCTGTGCCTCACCAAGGAAATATCTATACCTATAGGCTCTACAGATGGGACAAGTGGCAGTTCCCCAAAACAACTTTTAATGGATCCCCATTTCATTATTATAGAGAACATCTGCAATAACAAATGTGACTTATCAATCACCCAGTCCTCTGTAGACACTTTTAGTTGTTTGAGGGTATCTCTTTCCTGTACATCTTTTTTTCTCAGACTTGGAGGAATCAGCCGTAATGGATATAGTCCAATACTCACTCATATGGAACTCTTGAATATAGGTCACTCACAGCTTATAAACCAACATTCTGGCCTTAGAATTCAAACACACTCTTTGCTAATACCATAGAGAGATTTTTGGAGAATAATTAATATGTGAATGAAGTTAAGATACAAAAAGTAAAAGAGCACTAAAAGGCTTAATATTTACTAACAGCTTTGATAACCTATCCCTAAGCATCACTCCCGCTTGACCCTGAATAGAGAGCATCCTTATGTTCTTATAAAGCCTGTTTTCTTGAAATAGAGAGACTCTCTATATCAGACTGGTGCCTTCGATTTTGAAGGCTTCAAAAAGGAAATATATCTGAGACTTCGATAAGAAAATCTTAGGGTGGTTTGCTTTTCTGACCAAATGGTTTCTAGATTTGAATTCTGCCATTTGCAGTAAATTTAAATTTGCAATTAGACTCCTGTCAAATATTCTACAGAAAGCATGAATCATATTAACTAAAGTTTATATAATCTTCCAAAACATAGTATAAAATTAATATAGAATGTTAATTGAATATAATATATACACACACACACACACACACACACACACACACACACACAAAGCAACAATGACATTTTATTCATATACAGAAATGAGCATGGAATAACAATGAAAAAACAACTCATCAATGTAAATAAAATTATAAAATTCCTTTTCATATATAGGTTTAAAAATGAAATTGTATAAATTATATAAAAATATACATTTCTCATATATATATATATAAATATAAAAAAATATGGATGTTTATAATTTTATTCACATTTGATAGAGATTTTTACATTGTTATTCCATGCTTATTTCTCTATATGAATAAAATGTCATTGCTGCTTTTTTTTTTCTTTCTTTCTCTTCCACTATGTGCTTATATTATTTAGGTAGTTGTCCATACACACCTCTACCTCCTTGGGAGCCAAAAAAATCTTACCGCGTTTATAGGTGAAACCGTGTTATATTGAACTTGGTTTGATCCACCGGAGTGTGCAGCCCTGCCCCACCCCCCCCGGAACACTTCTTTACCGGCTTATAGCCAGATTCGTGTTATAGCGAGTGGTGTTATATCGAGGTAGTGGTGTATTGACTAGATAAGTGCAGTGAATATAGGAACTGAAAGCACCTCTGCATACACATAAGTACTATTTCCACAGCAAACTTGTACTAATAAATACCTCTGTAATAGTGGCCTTGGCACTTACAGTTGTCCTTTTTATCAGTACTTTTTGCAACACTGAAATTTTATCAACAAATTTAGCATGTATACTGAGGCTTATCTCCCTTCATTTATGTGCATCAAAAACTGTCAGTTTTTTTGCAGAATAATTTTGATCATGGAGAACAGGAGTCTGAGTCTGGTTGAGGGGAGCTTCACAAAAGTATTGTTCGAGATCCATGCCAGAACGTTAAGGCTCAGAGTCATTGGAAGGTCCCAGAAAAAGTATGGCCTAAAAGTCCGTGAGAGAACATTTTAAAAAAAAATGTTCCAGTTTGGGAATGGGTAGTGGAATGCAGTTAAAGACATGTTCTATTGTATTCATGATAAGCCGGGAAATCAAGAATCCCTGAGTTCTAATTCTGTCTTTGTCTCTGCATTAGCTCCACTGAGCAGTACTGAGAATTAATTAGATAATACTTGTAGAGTGCTTTGAGCATGAAAGCATTCTGTAAGTGCTAGGTATTTATCCTTAGTTTTGTCCTGTAATAAGGACAGTGCTCATGGTGTTGAAAGTATACCTGTGTTAAATGGTTGCTCTGATTATCAACCACGTCAGGTTTGCTTTGGCTTTTCATCACTTGTGAAAGCCATTTATTGCAAAAAATACTCGGATGCCATATAAATTATCCCTTAATTAACTCCAGTGCTTGCAACAATACTCAGCTATTTTTTTCTTTTCAGTTTTACCATTATTAATTATAAATTACCATGGTGGTACCACATAGTTTGGAACTATTTTTTGACTCCCTGTCTAGATGGAAGTGTTACCAAATAGTTAGAACAGGCGACTGGAATTCATGCTTCAGCATTCTATTTCCAGGACAAATGTTTAGCCAGGCCTCTACCAAGCCTCCACTTGTGTCTACGAAATATTATGTATCCACATTCCACATACATTTTGCACATACTTGCATGAACCCCTGAACAGTTCTGACATCTATGTGAGTGCACAAGGAGTATGTGTGTGCAATCTATAATACTAGTAGTGCTTGAAAGTATTAGAATTATTGAAAGAGGCATGCATGAGTCTGCAACTGAAAAGCTCAGATGCATCTCAAAAACTTCAGGCACATGTATGTGGAGAATATGGACTGAAAATCAGGTGTTAATCTGTCTAACTCCATTTTCCCTTTGGAAAAATGTGTGTGGAGGGGTGTGTGTGTTGAGGGGGAGATTACCTTTTTTCACAGGGAAGTGTTGTGAGGTTAAGGACACAGCTGATTATAAATCAATGCAGCTTTGTTAAAGTCAATGGAACTAAGCCAATTTACACTAGCTGTGGCTCTGCCCTATAAAATTTTCAAAAACCTTCTATTTAAAGTGTATTATTCACTTCAAAATTATTCTAATTTCTGCTACTAATTATTGGGTGGTAAGAAAGTGATGACAGCCTTTGAAGCTAGGGGAGCCAAATGTGAATGCATTTTAGGGGAGAGGTCAGAGTGGAAGACTGTTTTTGTTGGGGGCGAGGAGTAGTGGGTTTGTTTTTTGTAATTCTTGCTTGGAGAATGGGGTAGGGGAGAAGAAGAGAAAATATTAATTAAAAAAACTACCCCCACCCCAAGCAGCTTTCAGTGACAGTTACATCTGAATGATCTGACATTCCATTCTGATGTCGGCAGGTTGTGGTTGTGGTGGTAGTGTTTGATTACTAAGGGTATGTCTACATCTGCAATTTTGCAGCGCTGGTTGTTACAGCTGTATTAGTACAGCTGTATAGGGCCAGCGCTGCAGAGTGGCCACACTTACAGCAACCAGCGCTGCAAGTGGTGTTAGATGTGGCCACACTGCAGCGCTGTTGGGCGGCTTCAAGGGGGGTTCAGGGAACGTGAGAGCAAACCGCAGGGAAGGAGACCTGCTTGCACGGGGGTTCGGGGAACGCGAGAGCAAACCGGGGAAGGAGACCTGCTTGATTACCAGAGAGGCTTCCTCAGGTATGCTGCGATACCTGCTTATTCCACGGAGGTCAAGAAAAGCGCTGGTAAGTGTCTACACTTGATTACCAGCGCTGGATCACCAGCGCTGGATCCTCTACACCCGAGACAAAACGGGAGTACGGCCAGCGCTGCAAACAGGGAGTTGCAGCGCTGGTGATGCCCTGCAGATGTGTACACCTCCTAAGTTGCAGCGCTGTAACCCCCTCACCAGCGCTGCAACTTTGTGATGTAGACAAGCCCTGATACAGCACCAAGAGCTAAGCTAAGCATTTCACAGACCAGAATGAAGTCAAGGTCCTTATTTCAAAGAGTATTAGTCTAAATAAACAGCTGACAGATGTGAAAATAGATGCAATGAGTGATTGAGTTCAGCACATGGCAGCTAGAATCACAAAATTTGTTTGTAATTTGTAAAAGATCTTCTGTTTATTTTGTGCATGCTCCCCTGAAAAAAGGATTAGGGTCAATAAAGTAAATATTACAGGGGGCTTTTGAGATAATATGGAAATTCAGTGTATTTAAGGCTTAACATACAACAGAGAATGCTGACCGGCAATGAGATAAGGATGTGTGAATATGTGTACCTATATATAATCAGTTGCTTGTTTACAACAAGCACAGACAACAAGGTGCTGACCAATATAACATGTTTATGCAAATTCCTAACAGGGAAGTTTGTGATTAACCTTCACTGTTTATATAAAGACTTTCATAGGCAATGTGACAATTGAGTTGTTTTATCTGCTTCTTCTCTGGTGTTAACAAAGGGCCTGATCCAAAGCCTAAGAGTGTCAATATAATGACTACCATTGACATCCTTGGGCTTGTTTCCGAGTCCAAGAGAGGGCAGTGCTTGAGTACCTTCAAGTTTGTTTATCAGGTCACCTTATCATTAATTCTCACAGGTCTTAAACAATAATTTTGTCTGTTTCCAAAGAGACGCAAAGGTCTCATTTTTCACATAAAACAGAGTGATTGTTCAAATTGGATACTGCAGCACTTTATTGCAGACCCTGATTATCTTTCATCTCATTAAAAAGCTGTTGAAAAATACTTTATGATTTAGTTTCTAACAGGTGATGAAAAATTCATTTGAGCTAATGGCAGAATCAGATTATATTTTATTGCTCAATTTTTATTGGTCTTGATACAGGGACAGTAGATTAATTATATTTCCCTTTCACCATCTCAGTAACATGAAGAACTATGACTTCTGGGAAGGGAATTTATTTAGTTCAGAAAAGATTCTGTTCTGTTTTAATTACGTTATTTCAGGGAATAAAAGAGTAGTCATGGCCACTCTGTGTCTTGAGTGATTCATTTAGGATAGCATGTCCAAAGCTGGCTTTATAGAGAGGATTTAGTGAAATATGTGTTTTAAATCTTAGGGTAGAACCTTGCAGCACTATTGTTATTTCCTGTGCTCAGAAATGTTTAGAGAGAGAGAAGGAAAGAAGATCTACTGTAATAGACAGGTCACTACAATAATCTGGGGCTGAATTATTTGTTCAGCTGTAAATAAGAGGGGTTTTGTGGAGACTAAAATAGTTCATTGCACTGCAAAAAGTAGTTGGTTTGCCCCCACTTCCTTCTTTCCTGTTTTTTTTTTTTTTTTAAGTGAAAGTTAGTGCTGATGAGACTGACACAGCACTGGAAACTAAAGGCTTAATTATCCACAGAAGAGGTACAGCATGCTGGAGTTCCTTACACAGCCTGGGCTGCACCACCAATGCAAGTTCCTTTTCACTGAACCACCTGCTTTATCCTCTGATCTGGACTGAGCACCTCCAGAGATTAGAGTGTAGCTTTATCTCTGTACCTATTCAATCCTTGGCCTTTCTGGAGAAACTGCCAGGAAGGGAGCCAATTAGTGGCATTGTGCAGGTCTATTTTTTTGTGAGATGTGCATATCCATCCACCAGGAACTGGTCTGAGGCCATCAACTCCTCTGCCCTCAAATGGACATTGTGACAATAACAATTTTCAGTCAGACAAGCAGCACTATATACGTTTTGAACTACTGACCTAGAAATGAAGAGCTCTCTGTGTATTTACCTGAGACCCAAGTAATCTCCCATGGTCTGTTTTCTTCCTCCTTGCTTGTGGTGCTCATTCTTGAAACTTAATCAAAGTGATAACTGCAGTTGCTTATGTTGAGAGGCAACCAAAGTTTCAGCACTTCAGAAGTAGGAGGTAGGGGTTTTCAGCAAAAGTATGTCAATACAAAATGAATGTATGAACACTATGACCCTCACAGTAAAGTCAACTATTTAACTGTTAATTGTTGTTTGTGACCCAGGTACTTTGGTGTGAGTTTTTATGTTTGTTTATAATTTTATGTATATAATATAGTAGTGTGTGCATATTTTATATATAATATACACACACAATACAATGCACAAAATATTTCATATATGATCAGGAACAGAGAGTTGGCAGATAATTTGCTAGCTTCTTAGTTTGGTTGCTTAGTAAAGGGAGATTAGATGCTGTTTGGTAGTTTGCAAAGTCACTAGCATAAAACGGAAGTTTCTTCTGAGCCGAATACTGCACGTAGAATGGGTGGTAGATTCCCCTCATCAGAAGATATGTGGATAATCTCTGACACTAGGGGTATGTTTACACTATGAAATTAGGTCCATTTTATAGAAGTTGATTTTTGGAAATTGATTTTATACAGTCTGTTGCAAATGTCCACACTAAGCACATTAAGTCGATGGAGTGTATCCTCACTACCATGGCTAGCATCGACTTACGGAGCGGTGCACTGTGGGTAGCTGTCCCACAGTCTCTGCCACTCAGTGGAATTCTGGATTAAGCTCCAAATGCATGATGGGGCAAAAACATTGCCATGGGTGATTTTGGGTACATGTCGTCAGTCGCCCCTCCCTCTGTGAAAGCAACGTTAGACAATCGTTTTGCTCCATTTTTCCTAGGTTACCCATGCAGACGCTATACCACGGCAAGCATGGAGCCCGCTCAGCTCACTGGCACTGCTGCTGTTGTGGGCAAGTCTACTGTGGGGGCTGCTGTAATCCAAGTAGCCAATGCAATCATTGACGTTCTCTTATCAAGGGTAGTGACTCTGGGAAACGTGCAGGCCTTTTTAGATTTTAGGTGCATCATATTCCTGACCTTTGTCACTGGTGAAGAAGTCTTGCAGCTGTACATTCCAGTCTGGTTGGCACCGTAACACCTCATAGCTCTTCTGTGGTTGACACATGTAACAGCTCCAGGCCTCTTGCTCTTTTGCCTTGGCCTAGGTACCTTTCCCTACCCGGGTCTCCAAGCAATTCGACATAGAAGCGCCTGCAGCAGCTGGCATTGCTACACAGCAGCAGCTCATTGCCTTCATAGCAGATGGTGCAGTAGGACTACTAACTGTCCTCGTCGGACACGTAGCTTGGCCAGGGGTTCTGGGAACGTCTTCCCTGCCCTGCCTCTAACAACCTCCAGTGCATGGTGTACGGCTCCACTGCTTCTGCTGCAACTCTGCTCTCCTGCTTCTCAGAGACGAGCTCGGGGGATCCGTTCTGGTCCTCCTGGGTGCTGCTGGCAGCGGATGGTGCAGTGGGACTGCTAACCGACTGCTAACCGTAGGACTCGTCCACCACTTCCACTGCAACTCTGCTTTACTGCTTAGGGGATCCGTTCATGAAGCTTGGGCATCTGGGTTAGGAGGCTATGGAACATGGGGAGAAGGGTAGTCTGTTATACAGTGGATGCAGCGGGGATATGTGCTTTTCTGCAGCTCCAACAATCTCGTCATCATGTACGTTTGCTCCCCTATTAGCCTCAGCATCGTTTCCTGCCTCCGTTCTTCGTGCTCACTTAATTCTTTCCTGGCCTCTGCCACTGAATGCCTCCATACATTAAGCTGTGCCCCATCAGTGTGGGAAGACTGCATGAGCTCAGAAAACATGTCATCGCAAATGCGTTTTTTTCCACCTTCTAATCTATGATAATCTCAGGGACGGAGATTATAGGGGGAGCGTAGAAATATTCTGCACTCTATGATTCTGCAGGGACTGTATGGTCACCTGTGCTGCTGAGCACTGCTGAGTTTGCCATGCTGACCAAACAGGAAATTAAATTCAAAAGTTCCCGGGGCTTTTCCTGTGTACCTGGCTGGTGCATCGGAGTTAAAAGTGCTGTCCAGAGCAGTCACAATGGAACATTCTAGGATAGCTCCTGGAGGCCAATACCGTCGATTTGCATCGACACTACCCCAAATTCAACGAAGCATGGTCAATTTTAGCACTCCTCCCCTTATTGGGGAGAAGTACAGAAGTCGATTTTAAGAGCCCTTTAGGTTGATGGAATGGGATTGATTGAGTGGACACAGTCATTTTTAAATTAACCTAACACGGCTAAAATTAACATAACCCCATAGTGTAGACCAGGCCTAGGATTCCCATATACTCTACTCTCTTATCATTGTGGGAAGGACAATGGGGAAGTGGTTCTATTTGTATGAATGATCCAAATATTTGGAAGGAGGGAGGTTGTGTTTCTGGCTGTGTGGTTACCTTGGATTTCTTGGAGTCCTGTGAGATGTAGGCACCCCATAGCAAGAGGCTCTGGGCTCTATAGTTGAGTGCAAGCAGTCAGGATATATTAAGTAGTTTATAGTATGGAAAAGTTCTGTGGGGTGTGACTATGCTGTTCCTATGACAGAGGAGAGTTAAGCTCTTTGTGGCTTCTCCATGAAAAGGAAAAAAGTGCAGAAATTCCTCATATCAGAATCTGTATCATGAACAACATTTTTCATCATCACACTTGAATTTTGTTCCTTCCCACTATTTTATTTCAGGTCATCTGAAAACCATGTAGATCAGTGGAATTGAATGGGGACTTTTGTGGCAGTGTACCTAAGGCACTAGTCAGATTGTGTTACTTCACTAATTCTTCTCCTTGGATTTTTGGTTAAGTAAAGTAAATTAATTACATTTTGTTTGGTCCACCCAAATCACAAATGATGACCAAGTTCTCTTGGCTAGGAAAATGCATTAAGCTGAGCAAATGGGGAAAAATAACTGATATCTTGCTGTACATAGACAACTAAGGTTGTTTAGGAAAGCATATTAGCTCTGCTGAAGCTATGCATCAGTTGCATAAGTTGAACAAGCTGTTGATTCGTAAGGAAAGCCCAATAGAATTCCCAAATGAGTAATGAAAGGAGGAAGAAAAAATACAAACTGGATAAGAAAAAAAATCACAATTTGTTTTTAATATTGAAAATTAATAACAACAGAAGTCTTTAGCAGCGATTGATTATATTTTCAGTTGTGCAATAAAACAGGAACAAATATCTTTGCTCTTTTTCAAGAATAAATTAGTTTCTTGAAAACACTGAGTGACCTGACATGGGTCTCAAAGCTGCAGGTCAGTGTAGTGCTATATGATTAACTTCAGTGGGGTCAACTAGAAAATGACAAAGACTTACAAACGAATCACCACAGCCTCCCGTGTGTCTGTGTGGAGGGGGGCAAGCTGGGTTTGAGATTTAGCATGTGATTGAAAAGAGAGGGAAAAAAAATCTTTTGTGGTAGAGTATGCTACCTCGCAGCAGGATTTGGAAAACACACCATGAGAAATCATATGGGGAACTGGAAGTTCATGAGTAAAATCTGAACTCCAATGAGAATGAATAGCATCATGCAGAATTCTGTCCAGAGAGCTGGCAATGGAGAGAGTGTGACATCTGTGATAAAATTCCAACACAATAAAACCCCAAATCAGTGGATTGGATATTGTCACCATTCCTCAGCCATGTAAGTGAAAGTCAACACATGAAGCCCAGGAATTCATTGGCTTCAGTGAAAAACCGAGGATAAAGGAAGTATTACATGGAGCTCAAGCAAGAGAGTTTGGCTAGTATGAAGTCCTAAGTAGTAACATGAAGTGGCACATATCTTTCAAAGGCATTACCAGTGGCAAACCTGCTTTTTGTTAATTTGGTACAGAGGACACTGATAGAGAAAAAAGTTGCTTTTGACAGTGGTTTACCCATCAGAAACATTTTATTCTGCGCATCAGAAAACATGAAAAATAAGCAGCAGTGTTAAAAAATAAAACTGATGACACTGCTCTGACTTACAGATCCTAAAAATATATAATGTACAATAAGCACATTCTAGTGCCAGGCCATATGGAATGTGGATTTGTGTCCATGAAAAGGACTTAGTAAGCACAAGAATGTATGATTTATGCCTCTATACCCCATCATTAGTGAATCTTGCCCCTAGTTTTGTATGGAGGAAGATTTGTATGTTTCTTAGTAGCAGATCAATAGATGTCTTTACAATTCTTGGTTTTCTTTGGCATGTTTGATGGCTTATTGGAAGATTGAAAAAATGAATTGGAAATATTAACTGTCGTATTCAAATATCTAATTATTTTTAGTTCAAACAAATCCAATTTATGCAATTTGATTGCTTCTGTTTTTTATTATGTTTTCTCAGCAGACTGACATTACATTCTACTGCCTTTCACTCACTGTGGAAAAGATGAGATTTCAGTCGAGAGTAAGGATTAACACAATACCACCATTGTTTCCTAAATCAAGACTGGACAAAGAGAAGAGCGATGGGTTGGCAAATGAAGAAGAAACACATTTTCCATGAAAGCTGATCAGATATGGCTAAATAGCTAGCTAAATAGCTAGCTAAATGTCTTGAACAATAGTTTTCAGTCAAATTATTTAACAATTTTAATACTACTCTCATATCTCTAATGTGCAGTTATCTCACTATGGCATGAGTGGAAGATGCTCACTTCATGACACCTGTGACGTTTTCTGTTTTAATTAGTATATATACTTCAGAGGTTTTTCAAGGTGAGTCTGATGCCATCATCCATAGTGTGTGTTGGGGAGTCATGCTGACACAGGGGTTGTAGACCTGAGCTGCCCTAACGGGAAAAGAGAGTGAAGTTTATATTGAGCTGTCTGGAAAACTCCATTTCATGTCAAATTTCAAATACTGGAATAGAAAGAGGGGGGATCATTTAGAAGATTTTTTTTATTTTTAATTTTTTTTACAAAAATGGAATTGTGTTGACATGATTGTTTATAGATAGAAACCAAAGTTTCTCAATGTGTCTGGTCAGAAGTGACTCAAAAACGTTCCTGAAGAAAACATCATCCAAACCGATATGCCCTTCATGAAACAGGATGAGCAAGCAAAAATACTTATTCATATTGTGGTTCTCATTCATCCCATTAATAAGTGTCAGAAATACTACTTGATGTCATGTTCCTCTACCCACAGGACTCTGTTCTTCCAATGAAGGTATGAATAATTCCTACTGAAGTCAATTACAGTACACATATTTGGAACAACTTGCATTCTGTTTTTAAGAGAACTGCAGTAACAGGGTGATAAGGGAGGTGAAGAGATAAAGAGGAAAGCAGGTGATTGTGGTACAATTATTGTGGTTTGTAGTAGATACTGATTCCTGAATAATTGGCTGCCTCCATGGAGAAAGAAGAGGGTAAATCCTACCACAAGTGGATAAGTTGTTGTTATGGTTTAAAAAAATCTCAGATTGTCCTCAGACCAAGCTGCATGAATATATTTGTTGCTTGGTAGCCCTTGAAAGGGCAACTGGATGAGGCTAAAGAGGTTTCAGGGTGTAAACTGACAATTAAAATGACTTGCCATCTGCTGAGAAGGAAAAAAAATGCTCTACCAAAATACACAAATACCCTCCGAGGGGATAGCATAGATGTAACTGGCTGTATAATTTGTCCCAGTGTTATTATCTCATTAGTTTTGAGACTAAAATGATTCCTTTAGTAGGATAGAGAGAGAAGCACAACACTTGGGGATAGCAAACTCACAGCCCACGCAGATGGCTGAGTGAAATTATATCTCACAGCAGAAACACAATTATATTTCATATGAGTTTTAGCTGGAGACATAATCATATATTTTCTACCTTTGTTTAACCACCAGACCAGTGTAAAATAGTCATACCTAGAACAAAAAACAAGTGGAACTTGTCGAGTTTGAATTTCTGTTACATACTTGAAACTCAGGCCAGCTTGGCTAAAGTTCACAACCCTTTCAGCAAACCTGACCTGATTTTTTACAGTTCAACTTGGAAACCATGTGAAATGTACTAGTTTTTGCAGGGTTTAAAATGCAAGGGCCTGAGTATTTTATACCAGTTTTAAGCCTGAGTGACTCCTTTGAGTGAAATAAAATCACAGCCCTATTGGTACAAACCATCATTGTATCCATAGCCAAAAATAAATAAGGGCCGGTAAATCTTCCTGGTTTTGAAAAGAGAGATCTGGGATTGTAAGATATTAAGCATAACAAAATAATGGATTGAGGAGCAAAAAAGATCATTCCTTATCCTTCTGTTACATATTCTCATTTTTTTAAATATCTGTATCTTGGATGGAGTGCAGACTATGAAGAAGAGGCAGGGCTGCATCTGTTCATATTGTGTTTAAATTGCCTTGTGGTAATTTATAAGGTGACAAGTTATTATCTAAATTTGACACACTGTACTATAGCATTATAGGTAATGTAATGCAACATGATACATCATTAATGCATTAAGCCAGGTTAGAAAATTAAAAAAAAAAAAAAAAAAAAAACCAGGAAAACCTCACAACAGACACTCATTCCTTTATTGATTATGTAATCTTTGGAAAATGGCTATTGCAAATTATCCACGATTATTTTACCACTTGTATGTGTTTAAAACAAAAATTAATTATTTTTGCTCTTGACCATTTGTTTTACAAGTACAGTGACAGAAGAGAATTGTACCTGCTGCCCATTACTAATGTGGGTTGTGGCAAAAAACTCAGTTTTAAGAACAATTTCCTTTCCATCTACGTAAAGAAATACTTTTCAAAGCTAGGACCATGTCTTTATATGTGTAGATAGCACAATAAGGTCCCAGTATTGATCAAGGCATCTGATATTTACATATTAAATAATAATTATAGAGATGTTGTTGGAAGTTAAACCTGTGTCAGCAATTCCATTTTTACATGTTTTCATGTCCATAAGAATATACTCCAACCCAAATCTTGGTTAACAGAATCTGGGCCTCATTTACCCTTTCTTAGCTTAATAAGTGCGATCTTCAGGCAGGTATAGAAGAGTGGTCTTTCCTTCTTCTGCTCTGTAGAAAAGCAGAGAACTTTTCCACTCATAAATGGTAGAAATTCCCTTTTATGAATTTGAAATGGGTGGTACACCTAAGTTATGTATATACTTTAAGAACTGTCCAACACTCCTTTCTGAGAACCTGGGCTATTTGGTTGCTTCCCCCCACTCCCCACTTTGAATCAAGGTCTTGTGAGAATTTGATAGGTATTGCAACAAATATCCATGTAATACCCTTCCTCGGGCTCTCTAAACCTTCTTGTGGTAGGATTTTTCGTTCGTTTGTTTTTTTAATTCTGTTTCATGATTCTTCAGTGTTTTCATTCCAGGGATGTTTTCAGTGTTCAGTACTGGGAAATCTGATAAACTTCTATTCCTTTTGAAAGAAGACGGCGTGTGGGGGGAAAGGGAGGTAGGAAGGGAAGAGAGAAAAGTATCCTGGGAAAGATGAGTTGGTGGTCCTGGCATTTGTATCTCCTAGTTTTCCCAAGAAATTTACTCTCTTCCCTTCCTGTAAATTCTGGTCAATATTAAATCAATTGCATTCCATGAGATTTGTTTAAAAAATATTAAATGAAAAATCCATATTCCACCAAATGAATTTCTCAATTCTTCATAACCTGTTCAACCATCTGCCCACTTCTCATATATGTTTAGTTTCCTTATTGCTTTAGGATCAAATTCTTCTCTCAGCCACACTGGTATAAATACGGAATAACTCTGCTGAATTCAACAGTCTCTGGATTTATCCGACTGTGATTGAGGGAGAATTTACCCATAAGCTTTTCTCTTTTTCAGTTCTCACAGCTACAGTGTACCTTTTTTTCCCTTCTTTTTAGTTCAGATATTTAAATATTAGATATTTACCATCGTCATCCCTGAATGGATGTCTTTATGCCAGTCATTCAAGTGCTTAATCAATTATAAAAACTTCAGCTATAAATTTGTCTTTTCCCCCAAATTATACATTCCCAAAACAAAACTATGCTTTTTCTGCTATTGATAGCATGGGCTTCCGGGTTCACCAGCTTATTAACCCAAAAGCTGTTTCTCTTTCTCCACAATAGATCTCTTCCACTACACAACACAGATTAATTTCTGTGCTAACTTGTGTAAATTTATTGGCTTTAGTTTTATTAATTCATATATCTTTGTTGGAATGCTTATGAATTATTCCAACAGCCTGCTTTAATAACTTTGAATTGTAGGATTATAACAACTGGGTTATGCCATATTGAGTTTCAGAGAACTTTTTCTTTGTCTTGGGGAAGGGGACGGAAGAACAGGACTAAATAAGTGTAACTGAGGACTGAATTTGTTCCCAAATATTTGTATGTATAATGGGATGACCTGCCTCTTTAATTGTGGGACATCCACGGCTGACGAATCCTGTTTAATTAGCCCCACCCCATCCCCAGTCCATTCCTGTATTGGATGTAGGACTTTAAAAACGGATGAAGCCCAGCAGTTTAGTGCTGGCTGTGGAGGACAGCAAATGGGCTGGGTTGTGGCTAGAGACCTGAGCCACAGGAATGGAGCTAAATCCTGTGGAGGACCCAAAAGCCAGGGGCCAGGCTCCAGAAAGGCAGTCCTGGGGCCAATGTTCCACAAGGAACAGGGAGCGGAAGAGGAGCCTAAGAGGGATGAGAAGCTCAAGCTCAATGAGGGGGCGATAGATGCTTCAATTGTGTCCTGTTTGTAGCTCAGAGCAGTGTTCTACTGAGGGGCCTTAGGGAGAAGTCCTGGGACCTGCTACTCTGGAAAGGAGAATGTGATGATTTCATTGAGCTCTTTGGGACTTTGCTACTGGCTTGGTGGGTAGCTGGGTGAAGAGGCTTTGAAGATGCTAGCTTAGAAAAGCTAACTTGGTTCCTAGCCAGTTACAGCTGAATTTGAATACCCTGGAAGAAAATTGAACTTTTAAGTGACCTCGCCAGATGATTAGGCTACCAAAGACACAGACAAAGGTGACCAACAGTAGGTGACAAAGGGGAAAGCCCAGCAATCTCTACACCCAGACATAATAGAATGATGCCCAGTGAGTCACTTCTGTGCACTTGGGGCTTACTCTGGGCTGGGATATTGTAACAGTATGTAAACAGAGCCTCTTCCCTTAGAATAATCAGCAGGTGGGGATGGGAGACTGAAAACTCCATGAGGTACATTTCACAGAGCTTTCAGATAATTCTCCT
The DNA here is from genome assembly GCF_025201925.1 of Gopherus flavomarginatus. Lineage (NCBI taxonomy): Eukaryota > Metazoa > Chordata > Testudines > Testudinidae > Gopherus > Gopherus flavomarginatus. The sequence goes on from NC_066618.1 coordinate 199,294,165, forward strand.
CTGTAGTGAGAATAATATAGTGGGCTATGGAGCATGCAAAGCATCCAATCCCACAAGATCCAATGAGGAAGGATCATGGAAACTGGAGTCATCCTATGTGAAGGTTCACCCTTTTGCACAGCTTTGATGACCACTCCTCCTACTGACATTATGCCTAAGGTTACTCAGCAGCAACTGTGGAAGGCACTTCACATCAGTTAATACTCACACTACAAGCAGCATTAACACTCTTGATCAGCTTTTTGTCTATTGGTTCACCTGCAGACACCCAATCCATACCCACAATCTCTCTTTGATGCACACATCTCTCTCCTTCCACTGAGGTTATTCTGCACCTAAGGAGAATTTGATCAGACCCTTCATTTAATTATTTGATGAGCTACTCTTTTTAAATGTAATTAAAAACAAAACACTAGAGAAAGCACTGTAGAGCAGCCCCTATGTCAGTAACAGTATATTTTAGAATACCTCTGAATAGATCACTGCAGAGTCAATAATTAATAATTCACAACAAATCATTTATATTGAAAACTTAAAAACATATCTTGCATTAAATTGTCCTTGAACAGCTTGCATTTAAATTTATTTGTTTGAGAAATTGCCTAAAATTCTCTGATAGATTATTTCTCCGAATAATTTCTGGTCTGTTGCTTATCTGTGATCAGACCATTATAAGTGTCCAGCATCTCAAAATTCAAGCTTTGATTGGACAAAAGTCATATGGTATAATTCTGCTCCCTGGTTGAAAGACATTTTCTGCTTAAAATATGATGATTCTGTCATCTTTCATGATGATAATCTGGTCCTTTAGCATATTGTCTGAAAGCAAACTTGGAGAGTGTGTACTCAATTATCTCAAATTTGTTTAAAAAATTGAATGAATATTCTAGTAAAATTTTTAAGTGTTTGCCCACCTCTACTAGTAAATATGTTATTTATGCACATACAGTTAATTACCAAGGGAATCTTTTACCATCATTTTTTTTTCATTACCATATCTCATTGTTCAAATGTGAATCAACTTATATTTAAAGGGATACTGGTATGTGAATAACGCACAAAGTCTAGATTTTTGTGTTGTCAGGGTTCCTTCCCCACTCTGAACTTTAGGGTACAGATGTAGGGACCTGCATGGACAGTTCTAAGCTTAATTACCAGCTTAGATCTGGTATCACTGCCACCACCCCCAAGCACTACTTTTCTTTCCTGGGTAGCCTTGAGAGACTTCTCCAATTTCCTGGTGAACACAGACCCAAACTCCTTGGATCTTAAAACAAGGAGAAATTAACCACCCCCTTCCTTTCTCCCACCAACTCCTGGTGGATCCAGATCCAACCCCCTTGGATCTAAAAAACAAGGAAAAAACCAATCAGGTATTGAGAAAAAGGCTTTTAATTAAAAAAAATGAAAGGTAAAAGAAAATCCTCTGGGAGAGATTAGCATGCCGGCTATTCTCACAGAGAACGGATTCCAAACACAGAGGATGTTCCCCTGGGCAAAAACTTAGTTACACAAAAAATACCCAAATATCCAATTTTGATAATTCCCTTAATGGTACCAAGACAAATTACAAAGGAAATAAACATAAACCTATTTATCCCTTTCTAAAACTTACTACTCTGATAAGAGGCTGGTTCCTTGATCTTTTTCACTCCAGCTGAGAACTGAAACTGACTAAACAAAGGAAACTTCCCTCCTTTCTTTTGAAACATCTTGTTCCCCCATTGGTTCCTCCGGTCAGGTGTCAGCTAGGCTAGGTGAACTTTTTAACCCTTTACAGGTAAAAGAAGCATTAACCCTTAATTATCTGTTTATGACATGCCCCCCAAATTTCAGACAGTGCTGAACCACACTGGCAGTGATTTCTTCCTAAAACTTTAGAATAAACAGATTAATAAAACACATGCACCTTTACATATACTACCAATTATGTAAAACTACAAGATCTTTTACATTTTAAGGACAATTTAACCAGTCAACTCTGGGAAACTTTTATGAGAGAGTGCATCAGCTACTTTGTTAGAAGCTCCTGAAATGTGTTGAATTTTTAAATCAAAATTTTGGAGAGCTAAACTCCATTGAAGAAGTTTTTTGTTGTTTCCCTTCGCAGTATGAAGCCACTTTAGCACAGCATCGTCAGTTTGTAGCTGGAAATGCCGTCCCCAAATGTATGGGCGTAGCTTTTCCAGGGCATACACAATGGCATAACATTCTTTTTCACTGATTGACCAGTGGCTTTCCTTCTCAGACAGTTTCTTGCTGAGAAACACAACAGGATGGAATTCTTGATCCGGTCCTTCCTGCATTAAAACTGCTCCTACACCACGCTCAGATGCATTTGTGGTTACTAGGAATGGTTTGTCAAAGTCGGGGCCCTTAGCACAGAGTCAGACATGAGTGTCGCCTTAAGCTGGTCAAAGGCCTTCTGACACTCATCAGTCCACTTAACTGCATTTGGCTGGGTCTTTCTGGTCAGGTCTGTTAGTGGGGCAGTGATTTGGCTGTAGTGTGGTACAAATCGCCTATAATATCCGGCCAAGCCTAAGAATGATTGGACCTGTTTTTTTTTACTTGGGGACAGGCCACTTTTGGATACCATCCACTTTGGCCTGTAGGGGATTTATTGTTCCTTGACCCACCTGGAGTCCCAGGTAAGTCACTCTGTTTTGGCCTATTTGACACTTTTTAGCCTTAACAGTTAGTCCTGCCTGCCTGATGCGCTCAAAGACTTTTTCCAGGTGTTCCAGGTGTTTTGCCCATGAATCAGAAAAAATGGCCACATCATCGAGGTAGGCAACTGCAGATTCTCCCAATCCTGCTAGGAGACCATCTACAAGTCTTTGGAAGGTGGCAGGTGCATTTCGCAGACCAAAAGGAGGCACATTAAATTCATACACCTCTGCATGGGTGATGAAGGCTCACCTTTCCTTGGCGGGTTCATCTGGCTGTACTTGCCAGTACCCCTTGGTTAAGTCTAATGTAGAGATGAACTGGGCACATCCCAATTTCTCCAATAGCTCATCGGTGCGGGGCATTGGATAGTTGTCAGGACAAGTTACAGCATTTAGCCTACAGTAGTCCAAGCAAAAGCATATTTCCCCATCTGGTTTGGGAACTAGAACCACTGGAGATGCCCATGCACTGTCAGAGGGGTGGATTATACCCATCTGTAGCATGTTTTAGATCTCCCATTCTATAGCAGCTAGGGCATGAGGAGACACCTGGTAGGGTGGGGTTGTAATTGGGTGAGCATTACCTGTGTCAATGGAGTGGTATGCCCCTTCAGTCTGTCTTGGGGTGGCTGAGAACATTGGTGCAAAGCTAGTGCACAGCTCCTTGATCTGTTGCCGCTGCAGACGTTCCAGGGTGGTTGAGATGCCACTGTCACTTTTTCCTTTGTTGTAGACACCTTCAGGCAACTCAGCGTCATCTCCTCCCTGGGTTGTAAACTGACAAACCTTTAATTCTCTGGAATAAAAGGGCTTTAGAGAATTAACATGGTACACTTTAGGCTTTAGGGTTGAGGTGGGGAATGCTATGATATAGTTAACAGCTCCCAGGCGCTCTTGGACCATGAATGGCCCTTCCCATGATGCTTCCATCTTATGTAGCTCCTTTAAGACCATAACCTGGTCCCCTACTTTGAAGGAATGCTCTCTGGTATGTTTATCATACCAGGCCTTTTACTCTTCCTGAGCATCCTTTAGGTTTTCTTTAGCAAGGGCTAAAGAGTGTCGGAGGGTGCTTTGTAGGTTTCTTACAAAGTCTAGAATGTTAAATCCTGGAGAAGGCATAAACCCCTCCCATTGCTGCTTCACCAACTGTAATGGCCCCTTAACCTCGTGACCATACACAAGTTCAATTGGTGAAAACCCTAAACGGGGATGTGGTACAGCCCTGTAGGCAAAAAGCAACTGCTGCAACACTAGGTCCCAATCATTGGAGTGTTCATTGACGAATTGACGTATCATGGCCCCCAAAGTTCTATTAAAGCTCTCCACCAGGCCATTGGTTTGATAGTGGTAAGGGGTGGCAACCAAGTGATTCACCCCATGAGCTTCCCACAGGTTTTTCATGGTCCCTGCCAGGAAATTAGTTCCTGAATTGGTAAGGATGTCGGAGGGCCAACCTACCCTGGCAAAAATGTCCGCTAATGCCAGGCACAGACTTTTAGCCCTGGTGTTGCTTAGAGCTACTGCTTCTGGCCATCGGGTAGCAAAATCCATGAAATCAGTATGTACTGCTTTCCTCTGAGTGTCTTCTTTGGAAAAGGACCCAGAATATTCACAGCTACTCGCTGAAATGGGACTTCAGTTATGGGGAGGGGCTGGAGCAGGGCTTTGACCTGGTCTTGGGGCTTTCCCACTCATTGGCACACCTCAGAAGACCGGACATAATTAGCAACGTCTTTGCCCATTCCCTCCCAGTGGAAGGACTTCCCCAACTTGTCTTTTGTTCTGTTCACCCCAGAATGGCCATTGGGATGATCATGGGCTAAGCTTAAGAGCTTTACTCAGTACTTAGTTGGAACTACCAACTCTCTTTGAGGACGCCAGTCTTCCTGGTGTCCACCAGAAAGAGTCTCCTTGTATAAAAGTCCTTGTTCTACAACAAACCAGGATCAGTTAGAAGAGTTGAGAGGCGGTGGGGTGCTCCATGCCGCCACCCAAGCTTTCTGAAGGTTGTCATCTGTTTTCTGCTTAGCCTGGAACTGTTCTCTTGATTCTGGAGACATCAGTTCCTCTGTAGACTGTGGACTTGGGCTTGGTCCCTCCAGAAGTGATGTAGGTGATGGGCTTGTTTTCGTTGATTGTGAACCGCTCTCTGCTGGTGCACTAGGTGATATTTCAGGCTCTAACTGAGCCTCTTGGGTAGGGTTGTTTGCTGCTTCTGCCAGTTCAGGCCTGCTGGTGCCTTCTGGCGTTGGAGTTGTAGATGGGTTTGCAAGTGCTGGAGTCAGTGCTGGCAATGGCTCTGGTGCTGGTTGCTTTGCTAGTTCCGGTTCTGGGACTGGATTCACTATGGCTGTAGCATTCATGAGTAGAAGATCCAGGTCTGCCACCTCTGTCTGGGTCTCTGGTAACACAGACGGGGCCCTGGTGGATGGTCAGGAACAGGGATGGGTGTGGAAGCTTGCTTCACTTGGCTGTGTGTGACCATTCCCACCCTCTTGGTTAGCTTCACATGGATGGCCAATTCTCCCCCAGTAGCATGGGGATGGGATAATTGTCATAGACTGCAAAAGTTCACATTCCTGACCAGCCCTTGTACTGGATGGGCAACTCAGCTGTAGGCAAGTTTAAAGATTTTGACATGAATGGGTGAATTGTCACTTGGACCTCTGGGTTGATGAACTGGGGATCCACTAAGGACTGGTGGATAGCTGACACTTGTGCCCCAGTGTTCCTCCATGCGATAACCTTCTTTCCGCCCACTCTCAAGGTTTCCCTTCACTCTGAGGGTATTTGAGAGGCATATGGGCCTGGGGATATTTGGTGTGATTGTGTTGTAATGAACTGTAATTGGTTGCAGTTCTTGGGGCAGTTGGCCTTTATATGTCCCAGTTCATTACATTTAAAACATCTCCCAGCTGATTGGTCACTGCGCTGAGGTGGATTGCTGGAGACTGGTGAGATGGGACAATAAGGTGTCTGGGGCTTTCCTTGGGTTGTAGATGGGGCCTTGGGTTGCCCCTGGTGATAGGGTTTGGTTTTGGTTTGCCCTTTCTGATATTCGCTCCAATTGCTAGTAGTTTTTTTCTTTTCCGCCACTTCCACCCATTTGGCTCCAATCTCCCCTACCTCGGTTACAGTTTTGGGCTTCCCAGCTAGGATGTACCATTCTATTTCCTCAGGAACACCCTCTAAGAACTGCTCCATTTGCATTAGGAAGGACAGAGCTTCCACAGATTTAGCACTTGCTCCTAATATCCAGGCATCCCAATTCTTTCCAATGTGGTAGGCATGTCGGGTAAATGACACATCTGGTTTTCACCTTAGTGCTCGGAATCGCCGACGGGCATGCTCAGGTGTTAGCCCCATTCTGATTCTGGCCTTGGTTTGAAAAAATTTATAATCATTCATGCGTTCCTTAGGCATTTCAGCCGCCACCTCTGCTAAGGGTCCACTGAGCTGTGGCCTCAGCTCTATCATGTACTGGTCTGTAGAGTTGCTGTACCCAAGGCAGGCCCTTTTGAAATTTTCTAAGCAGGTCTCAGTATCATCACCTGCCTTGTAGGTGAGGAATTTTCTGGGATGGGAAACAGTACCTGGAGAAGGATTGTTAGGGTTGGCTGGTACATCCTGTTTGGCCCTTGCTAATTCCAGTTCATGCTTTCTCTCTCTTTCCCTCTCCTCCATCTCTTTTTGTCTTGCCTCCATCTCTTTTTGTTTCTCCTCCATAGCTCTTTTGTGGGCAGCCTCAGCCCAGGCCATCTGTCTGTCAAGTTCCTTTTGGCTCTCCTCAGCCTGGATTTTGGCTAATTCTAGCTGCTGCTGGATGGTTTTTTTTCTTTGCCTGACATTTTCCCCCTGGTCTACCTTAGCTATCTGAGGGCAGGGAGGGAACAGCTTGGAATCTTTGGTTACTGTAAAGTGACTCTTTAGGAAAAAAAACAAGTAAAACAGGTTTTTATTACTTGCATTGGCAATATTAATGACCCTCCTGTGATCACAGCTGGAGCTTCCCTTCTAGCAAAAAGCCCTCTGTTAGCATCTCTTATCTGTTTGCCTTCAGGGTATCTCTCCTTCACTGCTTCCCCAGCATCTCAAAGGAGGAAAAAAAATCTGGCTTTTGGTTCCTAAAAAATCCCTCACCACTGCTCACCATGTCAAGGTTCCTTCCCCACTCTGAATTTTAGGGTACAGATGTGGGGACCTGCATGGACACTTCTAAGCTTAATTACCAGCTTAGATCTGGTATCGCTGCCACCACCCCCAAGCACTACTTTTCTTTCCTGGGTAGCCTTGAGAGACTTCTCCAATTTCCTGGTGAACACAGATCCAAACTCCTTGGATCTTAAAACAAGGAGAAATTAACCACCCCCTTCCTTTCTCCCACCAACTCCTGGTGGATCCAGATCCAACCCCTTGGATATAAAAAACAAGGAAAAAATTAATCAAGTATTAAGAAAAAGGCTTTTATTTAAAGAAAAGAAAGGTTAAAGAAAACCCTTTGGGAGAGATTAGCATACTGGCTACTCTCACAGACAACGGATTCCAAACACAGAGGATGTTCCCCTGGGCAAAAACTTAATTACACAAAAAAATACCCAAATACCCAATTTTGATAATTTCCTTAATGGTACCAAGACAAATTACAAAGGAAATAAATATAAACCTATTTATCCCTTTCTAAAACTTACTACTCTGATAAGAGGCTGATTCCTTGATTTTTTTTCACTCTGGCTGAAAACTGAAACTGACTAAACAAAGGAAACTTCCCTCTTTTCTTTTGAAACATCTTGTCCCCCATTGGTTCCTCTGGTCAGGTGTTAGCTAGGCTAGGTGAACTTCTTAACCCTTTAAGGTAAAAGAGGCATTAACCCTTAACTATCTATGACATATGTAAAGAGGATAATTTACTAATTTATCTCTAATATTTAAATAGCACTAGTCTCTGGAATATCAAGGGATTGACATAAGATGTTTTTCCCTTCAGAAGTTAAACTATTCTTTCTTACTACTTTTGACCTAAGTGATTAGCCAATATTTGGAATCTTGCAGGTTGTTTCCATTAGGAGAAGAAATTGAAGATAGCTATTTCTTTGCATGCATGCAGTCCTGGTTCATTATGAAGAATGGACACTGAATCCTGTTTCCCTTTACACAGTAGGAATTAAACAGGAGACAGTTTCTTTACTCAGTATATCAAGCCTCTTTTCCCCCCTCCAGCCAGCTTTCTTCCCAAAAACTCTTTTAACTTTCTCTTCAAGTGTTTCTCTATCTGTCCTTGACTTTCTGATGCCTTCTGTGTTTGCTTGTGTGGTGTTTCTGGCTGTATATGCTCTTTCTCTCACACAGTTCAACCAAAGGAACACTCAGGGCTTGGCTACATTTGTGAGTTACAGCACATTAAGGAGCCCCAGGTGCACTAACTCTTTCCTCGTCCACACTGGCAAAGCACCTACAGCACTCTGATTCCGTGGCTACAGTGCTGCTGGTACTCCACCTCGGTGAGTGGAATAACGTTTGCTGTGCCCCCGCTGGAGTGCTGTGGTGCCAGTGTGGATGAGGTGTTGCATTACTGCGTTCTGATCAGCCTCCGGAAACGTCCCATATTCCCTTTAAGTAAAGTGGCCACTTTTCTCATTGTTTTGAACTCGCTGTAGGAATGCAGATATGCCGTTTGAAAGCTCCCTTTCTGACCACCAGATGCTTATCTGTTCCGAGACAGATTAGTGTGGAATGCTGTGTGTGTGTGTGTGTGTGTGTGTGTGTGTGTGAGAAAGAGAGAGAGAGAGGTGGGGGGGAGGGAGGTCTGCTGCTGTCAGAACTTACAAGACTGCATGCTGACATGCTCTCAGCCCTCCCAAAACCCACTCTCTCTCCCCCCCCCCACATACACATAACACACTCCTTGTCACACTCCACCACCCCCCATTTGAAAAGCACTTTGCAGTCACTTGCATGCTGGGATAGCTGCCCATAATGAACTGCTCCCAGTGCTGCTGCAAGTGCCGCAAAAGTGGTCACACCAGTGCGCAAGCAGCTGTCAGTGTGGACAGACTGTAGCGCTTTCCCTACTGCGCTCTCCAAAGGTGGGTTTAACTCTCAGCACTCTACATCTGCAAGTGTAGCCATGCCCTCAGACCTCTCTGTTTGCATTCAGCCCCTACCAAAACTCCTCTGCCTCACATTGGTCAGTGCCTCAATGGCTTTGCAAAGGGTCTGTGTTTTGGGTGATGGCTCCTATTGTTTCATCTGATTTACAACAAAAAGGAGCTTAATTGCTGCTTATATTTAACATGAATGAAGGCTGCTATAGTGCCTACAACCTTCAACAAAGTTTCACTCTATAATACTATTTATAAATTAAGTGAAACTGATGTTTGTTGTCATTGTCCAAGCTGAGTGAAATGCAGAAAATAAATACACATTATAAATAGTGAAAAGTATAGTAGCTTTCTAAAGTTCTTTGAGTTATAATAATGCAACACATGGGAGGAGCTTCAATATATATGATTTTTACCCTGACAGTGTCTCTCTTTGTGATCAATCTACTGATGATTAGTTTTTATTCTTCTTTCCTGCAAACTCCAATGTCTTAGTTTGAGCAGTGGTTTAAAAAACTGACACTTCAGATTATGAGGAAGTGAGGGAGGAAACGGTATATGACATATTTTCCAGAACATTATTTATTTTATTTATTTACTCATAGGACTTTGTGTTGCTTATCGTCAACAGTACGCAAGAAGCTCACAAACATTCATGAATTTAACCTCCTAACACTTTTGCGAGGTAGCCAAGTATTATTCCCCACTTTACTGATGAGAAACTGAGGCTCCAAGAAATTAAATGGCCTTACTGGACCACCAGGAAATTTGTGATGGAACTAGGAGTAGAAGTCTGATATCCTGAGAACCAGCTAAATGCTTCCACCACAAGTCTATCTTCCCTTTAGTAATGTGAGAACCGTAGTCTCTCTTGACTCTAACATCAATGATACAGTGCATGCTCTCAGTCACTTTTCTTCCCCAGTCATTCCAATCACCATGTTTCCCTGAAACAAACAGTAGGGAGCTGAGCTGTGATCAGGGAAGGCTCCCTCACTTTGCTTAACATGTGCTATTATAGCTGCTTTGATCGGTTCTCTGTTTCAGTCACCCTTGGGAGAGATGTTGACTAGTGACTGAGGGAGAAGAACCTACATGTGGTAATCTCTTCTCTATCACCAAGATTGAGATGAAGGAGGGAGATAAGCAGAATGGAGGGACGAGAAGAACAAAACAAAAACAAGGGGTGAAGCAAAGCAAGAGATAAAAGGAATAAGAATGGATAAAGGAGGGGAAAACCCTCAAATGTCTCTGTGGCTTTTGTGTACAACATGGCAGCTCTCTGCGCATGATGTGTGAAGGCTGTACATCCATAGAGTACTCAGGCAGTTAAACTTGAAAATCTAAATGCGTTGTTCATATAACATGCTTTTATTCCACTCAGAACTCTTCTTGAATTAGAAGGCACAAAACGAGATTAAACTAGCTAGAGACATAAAGGATAACAAGAAAACATTCTACAAATGTATGAGAAGCAAGAGGAAGATGAAGGACAAGGTAGGCCAGTTACTCAATGAGGAGGAAAAACAATAACAGAAAATATGGAAATGGCAGAAGTGCTGCATGACTTTTTTTTGTTTTCCACAAAAAAGGTTAGTAGAAATTGGTTGTCTAACATAGTGAATGCTAATGAAAATGAGGTAGAATCAGAGGCTAAAGAAGGGAAAGAAAAAGTTAAAAATTTCTTAGATAAGTTAGATGTCTTCAAGTCACTAGAGCCTGAAGAAATGCATCTTGAATACTCAAGAAGCTGACTGAGGAGATATCTGGGTCATTGGTGATTTGTCTTTGAAAAGTCGTGGAAGAAGGAGGAGATTCCGTGGATTGGAAAAGAGCAAACACAGTGGAAATCTATAAATAGGGAAATAAGGACAACCAAACTGGGGAATTACAGACCAGTCAGCTTAACTTCAGTATGTGGAAAGATAATGGAGCAAATAATTAAGCAATCAATTTGCAAACACCTAGAAGATAAAGATGTGATAAGTAACCGTCAGCATGGATTTGTGAAGAGCAAATTGTGTCAAAGCAACCTAATAGCTTTCTTTGACAGGGGAAGTGGTAGATACGGTGTATCTTGACTTTAGTGAGGCTTTTGATACTGTCTCACATGACCTTCTCATAAACAAAATGGGAAATAGAACCTATATGGAGCTACTATAAAGTGAGTACATAACTGGTTGTAAAACTGTTCCCAGGCAGTAGTTATCAGTGCTTCACAGTCAAGCTGGAGGGACATATCAAGTGGGGTCACATAGGGATCAGTTATGGGTCCAGTTCTGTTCAATATCTTCATCAATTATTTATATAATGGCATAGAGAGTATGCTTATAAAGTTTGCGGACAATACCAAACTCGGAGGAGGAGTGTTGCAACTACTTTGGACAGTAGGATTAAAATTGAAAATGATCTGGAGAAATGGTTGGAAGTAAATAGGATGAAATTCAATCAGGACAATTGTAAAATATTCCACTTAGGAAGGAACCATCAGTTGTACACGTATAAAATGGAAAATGATGGCTTAGGAAGGAGTATGATTTGGGGATCATAGTGGATCACAAGCTAAATATGACTGAAGAGTGTAACACTGTTGTGGAAAAAAGCAACCATCATTCTGGGATGTATTAGTAGGAGTATTGTAAGCAAGACATGAGAGAATTCTTCCACTCTACTCTGTGCTGATTAGGCCTCAACTGGAATATTGTGTCCTGTTCTGGTGCCACATTTCAGTAAAAATGTGGACAAATTGGAGAAAATCCAGAGAAAAGCAACAAAAATTATTAAAGGTCTAGAAAATGTGACCTATGAGAGAAAATTGAAACAATTGGGTTTGTTTAGTCTAGATAAGAGAAGACTGACAGTGGACGTGATACCTGTTTTCAAGTACATAAAAGATTGTTGCAAAGTACAGGGAGAAAATTTGTTCTTGTTAACCTCTGAGGATAGGGCAAGTAACAGTGGGCTTAAATTGCAGTTTAGGCTGGACATTAGGAAAAACTTCCTATAGGTCAGTGTGGTTATACACTAGAATAAATTACCTAGGGAAATTGTGGAATCTCCATCATTGGAAATTTTAAAGATCAGGTTAGACAAACACCTGTCAGGGATGGTCTAATACTTAGTCCTGCCTTGAGTGCAGGGGACTGGACTAGAAGACCTCTCCAGGTCCATTCCAGTCAAATGATTCTATGAAGTATTGTTTCACACAACGCACAGTCATCCTTGCCAGAGGATGTTGTGAAGGCCAAGACTATAATAGGGTTCAAAAAAGAACTAGATAAATTTATGGAGGATAGGTCCAGCAATGGGTAGTGAAGGTGTTCCTAGCCTCTGTTTGCCAGAAGCAGGGAATGGGTGACAGGGGATGGATGACTTGATGCTTACCTGTTCAGTTCATTCCCTCTGAAGCATCCGGCATTGACTACTGTTGGAAGACAGGATACAGGCTTTGGTTTGACCCAGTATGGCTGTTCTTATTGTTTTTGTCCTTTATTTGGAAAACATCCTTATTTTTATGGAAACTCTGTTTTGACACGTGAGATCAGAAAAGCCTTAGCCTAAGTGCCCAGGGATAATTTAGTTTTTCCTCATCTTATGCTTATCTGAATTATGTCACACTTGACAGTTTTGCTTTCCATGATTTATACCTGTCTTTTAGACTTTTTATTAAATAGCTATGTCGGATTGGTGACACAGACCATCTAACCGGGTTTCATACAGCTTTTGCTTTTGGAAATCTATTCTATTTTTTCCTTCCCTTTTGTCACCAGCGACCAAACCTCATCGTCTCATTTTATAGCCAAGGAAACAGGCATCTCAGGCATCCGAGCTGCCACTCTCCTTTTCCCTCATCCCCACCTTCAAATTACGATTATTGTAAAGGAACATAATTATGGGTAGCTGCTCTGGTAGAGATGTGAAAGCTTTTTTTTTCTTCCATTATTTTTCAATGTGTGCGCTCAAATTTCCTTTTCTATAAGGAGAAGGGCAAATCATTTCACTCATGCTTTTTACACCAAAGCATAGAAAATACATGATCCTGTTAACATCACGTTAAAATATTCTTAAATCAACAAGTCATACCTGTTTCCATTGTTCATTCACAAGTTCACTTGTAAGCAGCCTAATTCAAAAGTCTAAATCCGTGAATTAGATTAGAATAACTTCTCCAGCAGCATTTTGCTTACTTTGCTTATCTGTATATTTTGATTATCATTGATGGAAATGTATTTTTGTTAGTTTGTCAATGGTGAAAATGACATTTAACAGCACTTACCAATAAAAATTCAGTCCTTCCAAGCCTACTCATGGTGCATTGTGCATACAGCAGGGGCTAAAGGAATGATCACAGCAGTGGTTGGGAGTTCTACTGTTGCCCTGTTACTGATTAGTCTTGAGCAAGTTGCTTCACCTCTCTGCCTTAGTTTTCCTATCTGCAAAGAGGGGATAAATGCACTTAACTTTCTCTCAGGTGTTGTGATTCATTAATGTTTGTACATCCCTTTGTATGTATTCAGTACTAAATATTATTTTCATATAATTTGAATCATGATTTGAATTAGGTTTTTTTCCTTTCCCAGATTTAGTGCTCAATTGTGCAAGATGTTGAAGTATGGTGGATGCTGAGGGCCCTTAGTCTTTCACAGGTTCAGGCTCCTCACTGGGATATTTTGCCTAGAGCAACCTATCCTTACACTACATGGAGAAGAGGAAACAGGTGCACACATTGTTTGGGTATATCCCATGGAGTACAGGACAGGTGATATCCAGAGCCAGATAAAAATCAGTGGTTTCATTTTTTAGGGTTTGTCTGTTTTCATTCATTTGGAATCCTACCCCTTGAGTTTGGATGAAAGATTTGCAAACTGCAACAAATATTTCAGGGACTGTGGCCTGGTTTCAGGGATGTAACAAAACTCACAACCAGATAAGTTTCCCCTGGTATCCTTGTGAAACTTTCCTAGTGCTCCAATAGCTGTCCTATTTCAAGTTATGCCTGTTTCACCTCTTTATACCTTTACAGCCAATTTTACCTCTTTCTCACACAAACCTGGTTTTATCCCCCTTTTCCCATGGCATTGTGCTTATCAATCTGTGTGCTATTTTCTAAAAATTTACTGTGCACTAGTCAGGGATGGTGAGCAGATCTCTTGCTAGATGTGTATTTGCTCCTGTAAAGCCTCTCTCCCACACCCACCACTATGGTCAGAGGCAAGGAGAAGCAGGGGCGGCTCTAGGTATTTTGCTGCCCCAAGCACGGCAGGCACGCTGCCTTTGGCGGCTTGCCTGCGGGAGGTCCCCTGCCCCACAGATTCAGCAGCACGTCTGCGGAAGATCTGCTGAAGCCACGGGAACAGCGGACCCTCCGCAGGCATGCCGCCAAAGGCAACCTGCCTGCTGCCTTCGGCAGAGCGCCCCCCATGGCTTGCCACCCCAGGCACATTCTTGGAGCGCTGGTGCCTGGAGCCACCCCTGAGGAGAAGACCCAGAAGCATACTGGCAAAACACCGTGTGCGCTCAGCAGCAGTGCTAGTGTAATGCTACTCCACTCCACCTTTATTCCTATGTTTGAAATCTAAATGTCAGTAATACATGTTATGATACCTAAGGCATTTATGAACTAAAATAATAGTTCATACATGCCAACTTACACTCTCACATGTAATGGATTCCTAGACACTGCTGGTGGAAGCCAATGGAAGAAGTGTACGGGTATGACTACACTGAGGCTGGGAATGTGGTGGCATCTAGCTAGATCAAAGCTGGCTCAGGTAACAATAGCAAGCAATCTGTGATAGCCTAGGTGGCTTCAAAGGCCACTGTCCATGACCCTGAGTACATACTGAAGGCTCTGCTGTCATGCTGACTTGACTTCAACCCCCTGATTTCAGTGTAGATGTACCGTAAGACGGCTGCTGTGATGGCCATATAGAAGAGGTTCTAGAAGAGGATGAGCGTGTCTCTTGTTAGATGCGGGTGGCCCAGTGCTGTGCCTCACTCTCTCAGCAGAAAAACAGTAAATGCTATTAACTGAGCAGTATGTCAGTCACAATCTGTTCTGTGGTCAGCCTGTATATGTCTGGTCTATTTTTTAGACTGGTCTGTCTTAAACTGTTCTATGAACAGTAGGTTAGATCCTCAGACCGTGTAAATCAATGAAGCGATGACAGTTTATACCAGCCGAGACTATGGCTCAGTGTGTCAAATTAATCTTAGTGAGAACAAAGAAGTTGTGCCTCTGTCCTGTTGTGCATGGTAAGCTCGTACTTCTTATGTTTTATGTCTGAAGAGCTTTCTGTTTGTGGGGAGAGTCAGTGTAAATCTATTAATTCAGGTACTTAATCTGGTCAGCGCTAATATATTTGGTAGACTGTCTGCGTTAGATCTAAATTCTTGTAATTATTTCAAGCAGTGTAACTCATTGTGAGCAGTGTGTGTAATTCATGGAGTTAAGCTAGTTACAGCTCTCTGTGCAGTCTATACAAATCACACATCATATCATTTTAATTACATTGCCGTTCTGCATTGCAATCAACCTGTGAAAATCCCAAGGTAATTTAACTGTTAATTAAACTACGGACCTTTTTCCTTTACACCTGGACACAGGAAATACAGACACCACTAATGAGTCAGGAAATCTTTTGCAAATTAAGTGGAGCACTTTGATTAGAAAATGGCCCTGCCAAACTTCTGCAGCCACATCAATCAAGTTTATGTAAACATGTTGCCCTCTCCCATATACAAATGACTATGGAAACATGTTGTCACGTGAGATTATACAGGAAGTCTTTAGTTGAGCCAGAAATTGAACCTGCATCTCTTGAGTACCATCCCAGAGCCCTATTTGCTAACCTAATGTTTTTCAGCTGGTGGGTTGTGACCTGAGGTGGGGAAGGTGTAACAAAAGGCAATCAGGGCAGCTGTGAGACATTGAAAATGTTGTTATTCTTTCTCTGTCACCCTTACACTTCCAGATCAAGTATTATTTGTCAGCATCTATAAACACACCCACACACAATACAGGCTTATCACTGTTATTGTTGCTATGTTTTTACTCTTTAATAATAAGAGGGTAATGAAGTCTTTTTACTTTGAGTAAGGGATTGCCAGCCTGAAAAGGTAGAGAAATTCTGTACCCAGGTCATCCTTCCTTGTTCTAACTACAGCTGTTTTTCTTTCCATACAGCTCAATTTGCAGTGAGAGATTGTTGGTCTGTTTATAATTTTAATTTGTAAACATTCCCCAAACCTTGCAGATAGTGGGCACGATAGCAGGAGACTGACCATATCCAAGTGGAGATCCTATGCCTCTTACTGACTAGGGAGTGTCATTCTGTACTCCACAGCAGCACAACTCCACTGAAGCTGTGCTATCGGGGACTCTCCTGGATGTTGCTGCCCCTAGAATCTCCCTGAAATAAAGGGTCTCCCTCTGTAAAGAGGCTCAGTGTAAGAGTTAATGTGGATCACAACCTTTTGGAGAACCCTCCAAGAAGATATGTAAGGCAGTGCTGTGTTGGCAGCTATCTCCAAACCCTCAGCTACAAAGGGAAAGGAAGAGATGAATGCAGGAGGGCCTCTTCCAGGATTATATCACTGGGGCACACTGGCATTTTCTATTTTTATTTTTTTGGTGAAAAACTGAAATTTGAGCAGACTCTTTTTTGGGGTGGGGGGAGTGATTTTCATTAAATCCCACTTTAATGAAACAGTTCCAATGGAAAATGAGGCAATTAGGCTCAAGAGTTGTTTAGGATGGAAGAGACTAAAACATGCTTGTATTCTGAGACTCTCTCTCTCTCTCTTTTCCTGCTGTTTCAGAGCTGCAAGTAAAGTGGTATGCAAGAATCTTCCTTCATAATGAATGGTAGTTATTCAGCTTCAGTTGCTGTTCTATGTGATTCTACTAAACTATTAAATGATTGGTTAGCTTTTCAGATACCTTGGTAATGGCAATTCCTCTCTAAAAACAAAACAATATTTCACAAAAATAAAAACACAATTTTTCAGCTTGGCTGGCATTTACTGTACATTTTCCAGATTGTTTTTCTCCATTAAGCATTCCTTGACTCAAATAAGGTAGCATAAGTAATGAATAACAACTTAGCTTGAGATGTGCAAAACATTACAGAAGTCTAGTGTCTTTAAACCTCATCTACTGTAGCAGAAAGATGCAAGATAATTTTTAGCGTTAAAAAATGAGGTATGATTTTGTAAATCCATTGCTGTGAATCCTATAATGTTAGCTGTAAGACACAATGGCTTGTTATTTGTAACTTATATTCAAATTAACAGGTGCAATGCCACTAGTCAAAAATGATTGCTCAGAGCATGTTTTATGTTCTGATCTTTTCTTTGAGAGGGCACTCTCAAGTTTTTAAGTTGGGTATTAAGTGCCTCTGAAGGATGCATAGTTGAAGGAGACAGTTCTCTTGACTTAAGTTTTCTTTGCACAAAGATCTATTCAGCAGAAGGCCTTTCTGCAATATACTAATGTAGTTTACAAAAAAAATCAGAAGAGGAAAAACTATAATTTTGGACTGTTCATATGAACTACTAGAAGCTACCCTATAACCAGAAACTAAAAGCTTTGTTAATGATAAATATCACTATATTGTCACTTTAAGGACAGCAATGGATTATAGGTGCATAGAAAATTTATCCTTTCCTAGCTGACTTGACCTAAAGATCTCTTGAAGCACTTTTCCTGTCTATATTGCATATATAAAAGTTTCTAGATTCAAAAGGGAAATCCAATCTATTTCTTGATTATTCCTCACAGTTGACTAAATCTGACAGTTTGCTTGTGCACTCTTGTATATATCCCTACTAAGAAGTTTACTCTTCTTTTTCTTGTCACAAAAAGTAGCTTTTTAATAATTTATTTTTCTTTAAAATAGGATATCATGTTAATAATACATGGAAATTATATGTAATCTAATATATCTTAGATTTATGGAGAAGCTGTGTTAGTAGCAATTATTTTCCTGCATCCCATCACTAGCAATTCAGATCTTTTACAAGAACAGAGAGTTAAAGACTTAGGAAGAAAACAGCTGTGGCTAACATAGGCAATAATTTTGAACAATGACATAGTGAAACTTAAACTCATGATTTTAAAGTGCCTTGTTCAACCATGTCCCAAGTGGGCCTCCTGTGAACAGCATTAATCATTTACAGATCTGCCACACCAAGATACTTAGTTGCTAAACTTCACATTAATTTATTTATAGGTGTTACTCTGGTCCCATCTCCATAGTATCTAAGTGTCTCACATTTCTTATGCCTTCAAAAGGAAAAGCCACCCTTTTGAAAATTGTGCCCTTAATACAGAACCTAAGCTGTTCAGCAGTGAGAAGTAAACTGATGGTAGTACCATAAGTGACAATGCACTCTTGAAAGACTGAGTAGGAGCAATGTATACATTGAGAGAAGAGATGAGATGAGAATTTTGAATTAAAGAGAGAGTGCACTGGTAGAAGTTAAAGGATAATAAGGTAGTCTACAAAGATAATACAGGTAGTCTATAAAATATCCCCTCCACTGATGTTTTCAAAATAGATAGTTCTAGCGCTCAGATGTATAACTCCACAATTTAAATATACATTCAAATGTTCTGTGTGCTCATTTTACCCACATTGTATCAAAATGTCTTCTGATATTGTACTTGCAAAACTGACATGTTTACTTATGCATATAAATGCACTGTTTATTCACACAATCTGCATTTGCAAGGGCAATTTGGTATTTACATCAACAAATCAGGTAACTGTAAAGTAATGGATTGTTCAATGTTTGTTTGTTCATTCGTTCATTCATTCATTTCTAGAGCTGATTTAAAATTTCTGTGTAGTGTTTTTTACAAAAGTTTAAAGCTTTTCCATTGTTGCTCATCTCTACTCATCATGAAATCTGCATCTGAATATTTATCTGTGTGTGCTGATGCAGGGTTTGCATGCCCAAATATATGTTCTGGAGATGATTGAAATGATTTAAACTCTAAAAATGTGAGGATCTTTGTAGAAAAGGGTCAATGTTCTGGGCACCCCAAACACCCCAATCCCAAATCTTTTTTTTTTTTTTAATTTTAACATTTATGGTCCACCCAGATATTTTTATTGAACATCAAAGATTACATTACAGCACTTAAGAGACTGGCTTGTAATGAATGTATGACAGGGAATCCCCCGGCCCTCCTCCAGCATACCAGAGCTGTGATTCTAACACTTTCCTTTTTCTCAGCTAATTAGGAAAAAAGAGAATGTGCCCATAGTGTACTTTGATATCTTGTCTTCTAGAGTGATCTTGAATGAACTCTTTTTAAAGAGGACAGTCCACAGGACTATAAACTGGACACTCTGCACCCTGTGAAACCAGTGCAATTGCAATCAGTGGAGGTACTCAATCTGGTTTCCCCTCCCTTACACACTCTTCCACTCACTCTCCCCCATGTAACTAGGAGAGGCCTTTTGACAGGATAATTTTCATTAAGGATCCTTTCCTCAGGAATGTGCTTCCTTGTACAGTCCATCGGGAACCTTATTCACATGAGTAAGGGCTCATCATGATGCATAGTGTTGAATAACTAGGTCGTCTAGGTAGCATTTAGAGAATTTCTCTCTAATTATTGTTTTTGTTAAAATGTGGAGAGGAAGGTTCTACGTTTTCCCTTTGTAAAGATCTCAAATGGGCCTCCAGTTTTGAACTGCCCCAAACCACTGTAAGCATAAATTTGCCGGCAAAAATATTTTATAGCATAGACATTTGAATAGCTTCAATCAGGTTTTTAGCATTAACATTCCTCAAAAGCTCTCCTGAAAAACTACAGGAACACAATTGGAGACTACAATTTGAAAATGAGACTCCAAATTCGCAAGCATTCTATTCAGCTCCTCTATTGCAAAATAAAATGCAAATAAGTGTTTTGTTCCCATATGCTCTACTTTTGGTGTTTTCAAAGCCATGTGTTTTTAGTTCTCCTGTCTGAAGAAATCTCATATTTGGGAAACTCTTCTCCAGAGATTTGAACAGTCACATTACTATTCTGTCTGGAGTTGAGTATTAAAAATGATCCTTTCAATGTTTTTACAATAAGGATTTAGTATTTGTATAACACATACACAAAGGTAAAATTGAAAGAGCACTTCTGATGAGCAGTCCATATGGTGTGATAAACCCTGATGGACCTACTGACTTGAAGGAGTATCGAGATGAAAGGAGCATAACTCCCTTTCAGTGTTAGCACTTAGCAGAGTTTATGGAGCCACTAGTCACCCGTGTGATGCATTACATTCACAGAGCATTAAGGCTAAGACTGTTACCTGGCTTATATTTATGGAGATAGTAGATATTAGAGTCATGTAGTAGTGAGTTTGAGTGTGGTTGGCCACTTTCTGTCAATATAAAGATGTGCCTGGACTTCTATTTGACACTTAATATACCTTCTTACTGCCCAAAATGTAGACACCTTTCTGGCATAATTCATGAAACACAGACAGTTGTGACTTTAAAATAGGAAAATCAGACATAATGTGAAGTTCGCACTTGACGTCATCTGCTAGCGACAACTATGCAACTTCATAAATCTTAGATTCACATTGTGAATGCTGAGTTGTGGGACTAGTAAATTTAATGACTGCATATTTCCAGCTCATGAATTCATAACTAGTTATTTGCAACTTGCAAATCTTATTTACAAACTTTGACCTTAGTGTGTAAAGACTTCATGTACTCTAACAATGACAAATACTTTAGCTGATTGCCACAGGGTCTAACCTGCTGTACTTAGCTTTAAAAAATGTATAGCGAGAAGGGAGTTTTATTGCTCAAGTTTCAATGCAGTTAAATTATTTGTTTGGACATTGTGTGTAGTAAAAAGTTAAATGTTGATAGTTTAAAGCTAAATATGTCTGTTGAATGTAGATTTATGTATATTGCCAAGGTTAATTCCTACTGCGGCTGCTCAGGTAGTGCCACCCAGATCACATTAATGCATGTGCAGTGACAGCTGCAGTGGCACAGGAGCCAGCAAACGGAGCTGTAAACAGGGGAGTTTGAGTGGGACTTCTGTTGGAGGAGAAGGTATTTGTAGCTAGTTGTAGTTGTACTTGTATGTGTGGAGGCTGGTAGGGGCAGCGTGCTGGGAGAGAAGCTGAGCCCTGATTAGGGGGCAGGACTTCTCTGACTAGGGGTCCTATAAAGGTAGCCTGACTAGGGGTCCTATAAAGGTAGCCAGACAGTCAGGCAGTGGCATAGACAGCTGCAGCGGCACAGGAGCCAGCAAACAGAGCTGTAAACAGGGGAGTTTGAGTGGTACTTAACGGGGAGTTTGAGGGAAGACTAAGGGTACATCTACACTACAGGATTATTCCGATTTTACATAAACCGGTTTTGTAAAACAGATTGTATAAAGTCAAGTGCACGCAGCCACACACAGCACAATAATTCGGTGGTGTGCATCCATGTACCGAGGCTAGCGTCGATTTCTGGTGTGTTGCACTGTGGGTAGCTATCCCGTAGCTATCCCATAGTTCCCGCAGTCTCCCCCGCCCATTAGAATTCTGGGTTGAGATCCCAATGTATGATGGTGCAAAAACAGTGTTGCGGGTGATTCTGGGTAAATGTTGTCACTCATTCCTTCCTCTGGGAAAGCAACGGAAGACAATCATTTCGCGCCCTTTTTCTCTGGATTGCCCTGGCAGACGCCATAGCATGGCAACCATGGAGCCCGTTTTGCCTTTTGTCACTGTCACCGTATGTGTACTGGATGCAGAGGCAGTACTGCAGCGCTACACAGCAGCATTCATTTGCCTTTGCAAGGTAGCAGAGACTGTTATCAGTCATTCTGTACCATCTGCAGTGCCATTGTAAATTGGCGATGAGATGATGATTATCAGTCATTCTGTACCGTCTGCTGCTGTCATGGGTGCTCCTGGCTGACCTTCGCTGAGGTCGGCCGGGGGCGCAAAGACAAAAATGGGAATGATCCCCCAGGTCATTCTGTCCTTTATGTTGTATCTAAAAATAGAGTCAGTCCTGCCTAGAATATGGGGCAAGTGTATTAGAGAACTAGTGTATCAGAGAGCACAGCCACTCCGTGTCAGATCCCACAAAAATGATGAGCTGCATGCCATTCTAGGGGGTGCCCCTGCAACAACCCCACCCATTGCTTCCCTCCTCCCCCAACCCTCCTGGGCTACCGTTGCAGGGTCCCCCCATTTGTGTGATGAAGTAATAAAGAATGCAGGAATAAGAAACACTGATTTTTTAGATAGATAAAATGAGGGGGAGGCAACCTCCAGCTGCTATGATAGTCCAGGCAGGACAGAATCTTTTCTTTAGATTTGAAAGGGGGGGCTGAGCTCCATCAGCCCCCAGTTGCTATGATGAGGATGGTTACCAGCCGTTCTGTACCATCTGCCGGAAATAACCGGGAGTTATTTCTGTTTTTACCCAGGCACCCCTGGCCGACCTCACCTGAGGCCAGCCAGGAGCACTCACAGGATGATGACAAGGACGGCTACCAGTCCTTCTGCACTGTACCGTCTGTCACCGGGGAAGGGAGGGGAGAGGATGCTGCTGTTCAGTGCCGTGGCACCGCGTCAACCAGCAGCATGCAGTAGACATATGGTGACATTGAAAAAGGTCAAGAAACAATTTTTTTCCCTTTTCTTTCACGGGGGAGGGAGGGGGAGTAAATTGACAAGATATACCCTGAACCACCCCTGGACAATGTGTTTGACCCTGCAGGCATTGGGAGCTCAGCCAGGAATGCAAATACTTTTCGGATACTGCGGGGACTGTGGGATAGCTGGTGTCCTCAGTCCCCCCTCCCTTCCTCCATGAGCGTCCATTTGATTCTTTGGCTTTCCGTTACGCTTCTCGCACTATGCTGTGGACTCTGTATCATAGCCTGGAGATTTTTTCAAATGCTTTGGCATTTCATCTTCTGTAACGGAGCTCTGATAGAACAGATTTGTCTCCTCATACAGCGATCAGATACAGTATCTCCCATACGGTCCATGCTGGAGCTCTTTTTGGATTTGGGACTGCATCACCACCCGTGCTGATCGGAGCTCCATGCTGGGCAAACAGGAAATGAAATTCAAAAGTTCGCAGGGCTTTTCCTGTCTACCTGGCCAGTGCATCTGAGTTCAGATTGATTTCCAGAGCGGTCACAGTGGTGCACTGTGGGATACCGCCTGGAGGCCAATACCGTTGATTTGCGGCCACGCTAACCCTAATCCGATATGGTAATACCGATTTCAGTGCTACTCCTCTCTTCAGGGAGGAGTACAGAAACCGGTTTTAATAGCCCTTTATATCGATATAAAGGGCCTCGTTGTGTAGATGGGTGCAGGGTTAAATCGGTTTAACGCTACTAAATTGGTTTAAATGCGTAGTGTAGACCTAAGAGAGGCAGGCAGAGGAACACACAAGCTACTGAAGGGAATGTGCAGTGTTCTAGCAGTGTCTTGGTGCTTGTTGGCGGTTTGTTTTGCTGTGGGTGGTGGTGTTTTGGATTGGTGTGTGTTTCCGAGATTTACAGGATTTAGGTGTGAAGCCTATGACAGATACAGAAGCATCAGTTGTAGTGACCAAAGCAGTGGAAGACACAGTGAAGATGACTGGATGTGGAAGCTGCGGCATGTACATGGTCCTGGAGGGGGTACCTGAAAAGAGTTTTGTCTGCATGAAGTGCCGCCTGATAGATCTGATGGAAGAAAAGATCCGAGGATTGGAGATGCAGGTGGAAACTGGTTGAGTTTAGAAGGGGGTTCGAGCAGATGATGGAGCAGAGACATGATGAGACCAAAGGGAAAAGCTCAGACTTGCAGATGGAAGCAGGACCAAAGAACTCTGAGGGGAGACTGCTGGGTGAGGAAAGTGGACGGTGGAAGCATGTGACTAAGAGAACCAGGCAGAGGAAAAGATGGGCTAGTGAAGGAGCATAGAGTTCAGGAATAGGTTTGTGGAATGAAGACGGGGCAGAGCAGGTGGTCGCTGAAGGTGAGAGGGCAAGGAAGAAGAGAAGAGCAGCTAGCCTTATAAGGAGAGGAGATGAGTCAATGGAGATGACACCAAACATGAGCCCCAGGTGGATATGGGATAGGTTGCAGAGGATTGCAAGGGTGAATAGGAACTGAGAGGACTTGCAGCAAGAGGGAATAGGGGATAGACCGGATAATCACACTTTCACCAGGGAAAGGCAGGTCTACATGACTGGGGACTCCTTACTGAGAAGAACAGACAGGTCTGTAACCAGAGCTGATCCAGAGAACAGAAGGGTGCTGTCTGCCGGGAGCTAAGATACAGGATGTGGACCTGAGGCTGAAGAGAATCCTAATGGGAGCAGGAAAGAATCTGCTGATTGTCCTTCATGTGGAAACGAATGATACAGCTAGATTCTCCCTGGAACGTATCAAGGGAGACTATGCCAGGCTGGGGAAATCGAGGCTCAGGTGATCTTCAGTGCAATTCTGCCTGTTCCTGCAGAAGGACAACAAAGATGTGACAAGATTATGGCAATCAACAGATGGCTCAGGCAGTAGTGTTATAAGGATGGCTTTCGGATGTATGGCCAATGGGAGGCATTCATGGACAGAAGACTGTTCTCTCAGGATGGACTTCTCCTGAGTAGGGATGGAAATAGACTTCTAGGATGGAGGCTGGCACAACTGATTAAGAGAGCTTTAAACTAGGAATTGGGGGAGATGGTTCGGAGATGTCCAGGTAATCTCCACACCAGATTTTAACATTGAAAGGGAAGAAAATAAAACAAGAAAGGATACTGTCGTGGGTAGGAGAATGGTCATACGGAGGAAGGGTACTGTAGATACCATTCTAATAGGTGATACTAATGGTAGAATGTCTGGGCCTAATCAGGAAAAGAATGTAAGTGAAGTCAAACAGCGAGAATTAAGATGTTTGTACACCAATGCAAGGAGCCTAGATAACAAAATGGAGGAACTAGAGTTACTGGTGCAGAAAGTGAAATCGGATATTATAGGGGTAACAGAAACATGGTGGAATAGTAGTCATGACTGGAGTACAGGTATTGAAGGGTATATGCTGTTTAGGAAAGACAGAAATAAAGGCAAAGGTGGTGGAGTAGCATTGTATATCAATGATGAGGTAGACTGTAAAGAAATAAGAAATGATGGAATGGATCAGACAGTCTGTCTGGGCAAAAATCACATTGGGTAAGAAAGCTACTAGAGCCTCCCCTGAGATAGTGCTTGGAGTGTGCTATAGACCACCGGGATCTGATTTGGATATGGATAGAGACCTCTTTAATGTTTTTAATGAAGTAAACACTAATGGAAATTGTGTGATCATGGGAGACTTTAACTTCCCAGATATAGACTGGAGGACAAGTGCTAGTAATAATAATAGAGCTCAGATTTTCCTAGATGCGATAGCTGATGGATTCCTACGCCAATTAGTTGCTGAACCAACAAGAGGAGATGTCATTTTAGTTTTGGTTTTGGTGGGTAGTGAGGACCTCATAGAAGAAATGGTTGTAGCGGACAACCTTGGTTTGAGTGATCATGAGCTAATTCAGTTTAAACTAAATGGAAAGATAAACAAAAATAGATCTGTGACTAGGGTTTTTTATTTCAAAAGAGCTAACTTTAAAGTATTAAGGAAATTAGTTAGGGAAGTGGCTTGGACTGAAGAACTCGAATATCTAAAGGTAGAAGCCTGGAATCACTTCAAGTCAAATTTGCAGAAACGATCAGAAGCCTGCATCCCAAGAAAGGGGAAAAAATTCATAAGCAAGAATTCTAGACCAAGCTGGATGAGCAAGCATCTCAGAGAGGTGATTAAGAAAAAGCAGAAGGCCTACCAGGAATGGAAGATGGGAGTGATCAGCAAGGAAAGCTACCTTACTGAGGTCAGAATATGTAGGGATAAAATTAGAAAGGCCAAAAGCCATGCAGAGTTTCCCTTGCAAAGGGAATTAAAACCAATAGTAAAAGGTTCTATAACCATATAAATAAGAAGAAAACAAAGAAAGAAGAAGTGGGACCACTAAACACTGAGGATGGAGTGGAGGTTAAGGATAATCTAGGCATGTCCCAATATCTAAACAAATACTTTGCCTCAGTCTTTAATGAGGAGCTTAGGGATAATGGTAGGATGACAAATAAGAATGAGGATATGGAGGTAAATATTACCACATCCGAGGTAGAGGCCAAACTCAAACAGCTTCATGGGACAAAATCAGGGGGCCCAGATAATCTTCTTTCAAGAATATTAAAGGAACTGGCACATGAAACTGCAAGCCCATTATCAAGAGTTTTAATGAATCTGTAAACTCAAGGGTTCTATGATATGACTGGAGAATTGCTAACATAGTTCCTGTCTTTAAGAAAAGGGAAAAAATGAGATCCTGGCAACTACAGGTCTGTCAGTTTGACATCTGTAGTATGCAAGGTCTTGGAAAAAATTTTGAAGGAAAAAGTAGTCAAGGACATTGAGGTCAGTGGTAATTGGGACAAAATACAACATGGTTTTACAAAAGGTAGATCATGTCAAACCAACCTGATCTCCTCTTTTGAGAAGGTTACAGATTTTTTAGACAAAAGAAATGCAGTGGATCTAATTTACCTTGATTTCCGTAAGGAATTTGATATGGGGAATTATTAGCTAATTTGGAAAAGATGGAGATCAATATGAAAATTGAAAAGTGGATAAGGAACTTGTTAAAGGGGAGACTACAACGGGTCATACTGAAAGATGAATTATCAGGCTGGAGGGAGGTTACTAGTGGAGTTCCTCAGGGATCAGTTTTGGGACCAAACTTATTTAATCATTTTATTACTGACCTTGGCACAAAAAGTGGGAATATGCTAATAAAGTTTGTGGATGACACAAGGCTGGGAGGTATTGCCAATACAGAGAAGGACCGGGATATCATACAGGAAGATCTGGATGACCTTGTAAACTGGAGTAATAGTAATAGGATGAAAAATTTAATAGTGAAAAGTGCAAGATCATGCATTTAGAGATTAATAACAAGAACTATTGTTATAAACTGGGGATGCACCAGTTGGAAGTAACAGAGGAGGAGAAGAACCTCAGAGTATTGGTTGATAACAGGATGACTATGAGCCGCCAATGAGATGTGGGCGTGAAAAAAGCTAATGCGGTCTTGGGATGCATCAAGCGAGCTATTTCCAGCAAAGATAAGGAGGTGTTAGTACCGTTATATAAGGCACTGTTGAGACCTCATTTGGAATACTGTATGCAGTTCTGGTCTCCCATGTTTAAGAAGGATGAATTCAAACTGGAACAGGTTCAGAGAAAGGCTACTAGGATGATCCGAGGAATAGAAAACCTGTCCTATGAAAGGACACTTGAAGAGCTTGGCTTGTTTAGCCTAACCAAAAGAAGGCCGAGGGGAGATATGATTGCTCTCTATAAATATATCAGAGGAATAAATACCAGGGAAATAAAGGAATTAATTATTTAAGATCAGCACCAATGTGGACGCAAGAACAAATGGATATGAACTGGCTATCAGGAAGTTTAGACTTGAAATTAGATGGAGGTTTCTAATCCTCATAGGAGTGAAGTTCTGGAACAGCCTTCCAAGGGGAGTAATGGGGTCAAAAGACATATCTGGCTTCAAGACTAAACTTGATAAGTTTATGGAGGGGATTGTATAATGGGATAGCCTAATTTTGGCAATTTAATTTGTCTTTGACTACTAGCGGTAAATATGCCCAATCGCTTGTGATGGGATATTAGATGGGATGGGATCTGAGTTACTACAGAGAATTATTTCCTGGGTGTCTGGCTGGTGAGCCTTGCCCACATGCTCAGGGTTTAGCTGATTGCCATATTTGGGGTCGGGAAGGAATTTTCCTCCAGGGCAGATTGGCAGAAGTCTTGGGGGGTTTTCACCTTCCTCTGCAGCGTGGGGCACGGGTCACTTGTTGGAAGGTTCTCTGCACCTTGAGGTCTTTAAACCACAATTTGAGGACTTCAATGGCTCAGACACAGGTTTGATACAGGAGTGGGTGGGTGAGATTCTGTGGCCTGCATTGTGCAGGAAGTCAGACTAGATGATCATAATGATCCCTTCTGACCTTAAAGTCTATGATTCTATATGCTCAGATATGTAAAAAATGTGCCTCGGGATGTAATAAAAATCTTTTAAATCACATGTAAAGTGTATTAATCAAATGCACATTTATTCAAAACTAGAACCAGACATAAACGCTTTTTTGAAGTTTCAGTAACATACAACCATTACATTTCTGTTCAATGAAGTTTTCATTCCAGTTGAGACTGGGAACAGAAATTCCAAGAAATAGATGTTTTTTGTAGGATTTGTTGCATTGAGTCAGCTATGAATAGTAAAAAACTTCCTATTCCACACCCAAAGACACAAAACAGCCCCCATCAAGGCAAGTGTACTCTAACTCTATGTTCTTCTACTAATTTTGCCCACCATTTTTTATTTGGAATACCTGAAAGTCAGAACTCTAGGTTTCAATTCAGTCTTTGCCATAGATTTACTTGGGAGAGTCCCTTAAAGCTGCCAAAAGTTACACCAGGACCAGACTAATGTTATGATGTCGCAGGATGCACCAAGTGCTCTTGGACTAGAATTCATTTCCTCTCGAAAAGCAGAATTAACCAAAATCCATTCAAAAGCTAAATCAGTTGGACTCTCCCAGGATTTTCCAGCCAAACGAAAGTACTACTCACTCTTCCTCACCAAAAATTAAGATTGTACAAGCTGTGGGTATGATGACTAATACTTGCTAAAAGAGCTGAGTGATTAATAGGTATTTTTGTTCACTGGCTATTCTGAAAAATAACAAAAATAGTTTTTGCTTTGGGTCAAACTAAAAATGATTTATTTTTTGAAAATTTAACAGCATTGAAAAGTTGGCAAATATTTTGAGTTGGGTTGAATAAGAAGTTTTGTTTAACCTGACTTGAAAGCAGAGGAGGACTTGATTTAGAAAATGAGGGCATGGGCAAGGCAGAGTGCAGGCACAATGAAGGAGGTGAGAAGGAAGAGGTGATGGTGATGGTTTTGGTCTCATAACTTTTTATCAGTGGTTAGGAAACTTATCCCGGGATGTGGGAGAGCTGAGTTTAGTTCTTCCATCCTGAGATGTATAAACCTGTAGCGGGGTGAGTACTCCACTATGGGGAGAAAGGGATTAAAGCTAGCTCTGGGAAAGGGCTGCTCTGAGGAGCTAATCAGGTGAAGGCAGGTAGCAACCAATCCAGGCCCGGTAGGGCAGGTATAAAAAGGGCTGTGAGCTAGGAGACAGGCAGTTTCACTCCAGTCTTGCGGTAGGAAGGACCAGGCTGCCTAGAAGCACAGGGTACCTTCAACAGAGCAGTGCTGGGGATGGGGTAGGCTGAGCTAGGGAGCTCAGGCCTGGTGACCTCCCAGGCTGAGGCCTGACAGGAAGGTCTAAGGAGGTACAGGGGCTGCAGGGAAAAGCAGCAGGTCCAACCACCTGATATGATGAGTGGTCACTTCAGACTGCAGTTTGCCCCTGAGGGATGGGGCTAAATGAAGATTGGCAGTGGGTAACTGGGTTGAGGTGGGCTCAGTGGAGTGTGGTTCCCTGGGTGAGGGACAGCACCCCAAGACAAAGGGCACTGTGGTCAGAGAGAGACATGGGGCCTATACATGGTGGAGATAAAGAGACTGCAGAGGGCAAGATTCCGGCCCATAGAAGGTGCTCCAGGGCTGAGAGAGCTAAATCCCAGATGATCAGCAGGAGGCACTGCGCCAGTGAGTCAGCCATCAGTTACAAAACCCTATGTTGCTCCTGTCACTAAGGGGTTAACAGTGAGCTTAGCTTAACTTTTCTCCTCAGCTGCAGCTAATTTCTGGACTTGTAATGGAGGTGTCATAAACAGATAGTTAAGAGTTAATAGAACAGAAGTACTTCATATCTCTTCTGCCTGGAAAGGGTTAACAAGATCAGTGAGCCTGGCTGTCACCTGACCAGAGGACCAATCAGGGGAAAGGATACTTTCAAATCTTGAGGGAGGGAAGTTTTTGTGTGTGCTGTTAGAATTTGGTGGTTGTTCTCTCTGGGTTCTGAGAGTGACCAGACGTGCAAACCAGGTTTCTCTCTGATCTCCCTAATACAGTCTCTTACATGTCCAGAATAGTAAGTACTAGGTAGATAAAGCGAGTTAGGCTTATGGTTGTTTTCTTTATTTGCAAATGTGTATTTGGCTGGAAGGAGTTCAAATTTGTATTTTGCTGAAAGGATTTTAATTTGTACTTGTATACTTAGGCTGGGAGGGTGTTCCCAGTGTCTATAGCTGAAAGACCCTGTAACATATTCCATCTTAAATTTACAAAGATAATTTTTACTGTTTTTCCTTCTTAATTAAAAGCTTTTCTTGTTTAAGAACCTGATTGTTTTTTTTATTCTGCTGAGACCCCAGGGGACTGGGTCTGGATCCACCAGGGAATTGGTGGGGAGAAAGGAGGGAAGGGGGAGAGAGAGGTTAATTTTCTCTCTGTGTTAAAATCACTTTCTCTCTCAGAGAGAGTCTGGGAGGGGGAGAGAGAAGGAGGGGGGGAAGGTGAATTTTCTTCTCTGTTTTAAGATTCGAGGAGTTTGAATCACAGTGATCTTCCAGGGTAACCCAGGGAGGGGAAGCCTGGGAGAGGCAACGGTGAGGGAAAGGGTTTACTTTCCTTTTGTTAAGATCCAGAGGGACTGGGTCATGGGGGTCCCCGGGCAAGGTTTTGGGGGACCAGAGTGTACCAGGCACTGGAATTCCTGGTTGGTGGCTGCGCTACAAGTACTAAGCTGGTAATTGAGCTTAGAGGAATTCATGCTGGTACCCCATCTTTTGGACGCTAAGGTTCAGAGTGGGGAATTATACCATGACAGGGGTGAATAAAAAAGACTGCATTTCAGAAGACAGATGGGCTTCCAGAAAGACTCCTGAGAGCAGGGCTGGTGCAACCATTTAGGCGAACTAGGCGGTTGCCTAGGGCGCCAAGATTTGAGGGCACCAAAAAGCGACGCCCCCTCAAATTTTTTTAAATGGTTGCAGCCGCTCCTGCTGGAGAGGTAGTCTGAGCTGCAGCCCGGGCACCCCCGGGGTCAGGGAGCCGCTGGGGCAGCCCGGCAGCCCACGGCACCCCCCGGGGTCAGCGCGCAACCGCAGCAGCCCGGCAGCCCGGGGCGCCCCCTGGCTCAGACCGCTGCCGCGGCAGCCCAGCAGCCCGGGATGCCCCCGGGGTCAGGGAGCCGCTGCGGCAGCCCAGGGCTCCCCTGGGCTCAGACCACTGCCACGGCAGCTCGGCAGCCTGGGGTGCCCCCGGGGTCAGGGAGCTGCTGCGGCAGCCCGGCAGCCCACAGCGCCCCCCGGGGTCAGGGAGCCGCCGCAGCAGCCCGGCAGCCCAGGGTGCCCCTGGGGTCAGCGCGCCGCTGCGGCAGCCTGGCAGCCCAGGGCGCCCCGGGGTCAGGGCAACGCCGCAGCAGCCCAGAGGTTCGGGCTGACGGCGGCTGCGCTGACCCAGGGGAATCCCTGAGCTGCAGGCAGAGGCTCAGAATCCCTCTCCCTCCCAGAGTAGGGGCTCCAGCCTCTGCAATTTTTCTGGTTGCCGGCGGGGGTGCCGGTGGCTGGGAAGAGCTGCGCAGCTCTGCTTAGGGCACGTGGCAGGGGCTCTGCGACAGCGGCGCAACCCCAGGGCTTCGCTTCTGGAGGAAAGCCGCGGCTGCCCCCTGGCTCAGCCTCCACGTCAGCCCCAGCGAGGGGCATGGAGAAGAAAAGAGCCTCAGCAGTGGTCTGGTGGAGCGGAGGAAGAAAGAGGACCCCAACGCTCATGCATTGGACAAGGTAAGCAAGTGCCTCCCCACAGGTCGGCCTCAGGTGCCTGTGCTCCTGCCCCCATGGTCCTTGGCTGGTCCCTGCTCCTGCTCCTGCTCCCCTTGTGCCTGGACGGCTGGAGAGAACAGCAGCCTGCAGAGTTGAGCTGCCCCAGTGCCCCCAGGCACCCCCCTCGACCCCATCCCCCCCCTGCCCTGACCCCCAGCTCTGATCCCAGCCCCTCTGAGCTGGACACCCCCCCTAACCCTATCTCCCCACATCCCTGAGCCCAGCCCCTGTGAGCTGGGCACCCCTGAACCCAGAGCCCAGCTCCCCACCCGGCCGTGGGCAACAACAGCACCACCCCCAGGCAACGACAGCCCATTGGTACCAACTATCATCACAATCACCCAGCAACTGCCCATTATGTAATTGCAAAGGTATACATACCATTACAGCTTTTAATGTTTTTAAATAATGTATTTAGTTTATTTTCAAATTATTACAAATTAATTTTTGAATGTATTTCACTAGTTATTTTTTACGTTTCCTAATACATGTTACTATAGTATTGCAAATGTTTTATGGAAGGGGCCCCCGATTTTGCTTTGCCCAAGGACCCCTGAGTCCTCTGGGCGGCCCTGTCTGAGTTTTAAGTCCTGCTGCTGTGTTTTGCCTGCAACAGGCAGGCCTAAGCCTGTGAGTGACCCCCATAGCAGCTGCCTGAAGAAGTGCTTGGGGGAATCATGCAGAAGGAGAGTGATATTTGTTTGAGTTCTCTCCTCATGAAGGCTGTGCTCCACTTGGTGCAGGACAGCAGTCTCAGCAGGACTCTAGGCCCAGCACCTTGCCTCAGTTTGTAGATTTGTAGTGCACCCATCACTGGGCTCAGTCTGGCACCGCTACCCCTCACCAGTGCCCAAAAAGCAGTCAAAAAATTTGGATGGACTGGTTAGGTTAGTTGTCATGCTGTTGCTTGGCCAGTGTAGAGACTACTGAATGCATAGTATTCCTCTATGATGTTCTGTCCTGAGCAAAATTGGCATCTTATGAGGTAGTGCCTGTGAGGGACAGGTGTCAGTTTATGTATCCAGCCATCATGTCTTAGGTCTTCTTGGGGGGGAGCTTTTCCATCCTGCTTTCATTGGTGACATCTGTGATGCTCTGGTAGACATCTATGAAGACAATACTCTGACAGGATCATCTGGCAATACATCACGAGTTGATGCAAAGGCTCTTACAAAAGCCATTTCTAGTTTCAAGTTTCTTGTTTCTCTTGTTTTGTGGTATGACATATTGTTTGAGATCAACATAACTAGCAAACAACTTCAGGCAAAAGAATTTGATATATATGATGCCATTAATCAACTTGGAGAAACCAAGAAGTTTCTTGTGGGCCGCAGAAGTGACGCAGCCTTTGAGAAAACATTGGTAGATGCAGGTGAACTTGCGGAGGAGTTGGATGTACCGGCACTTTTTGAACCAGATCCAATCCGTATTAGAAAGAAGAGGAAACAGTTCACATATGAAGCAGATGACGAACCTATTTATGATCCGAAAGAAAAATTCAAAGTGAACTTTTACTTTGCAGTCATTGACGCAGCAATACATTCGGTTGAAGAAAGATTCACATTGATGCAGCAAATTAGTTCAGTATTAGGCTTCATATATGATGTTTATTTACAGTTTGCAAAATAAAACACCAAAGCAAATTATGGAACATTGCTTGAATCTGGAGAAAGCTTTGCAACATGGTGAATCCAAAGATATTGATGCCTTTGACTTGTGCAGTGAATTGCAAGCTATTGCAAGACGAGTCCAAAGGAGTTCATCACCGCAAGATGTATTGAACTTCATACGGGAAAATAAGCTGACAGATAGTGTCCCTAACACAGTTATTGCTCTTCGCATCCTCTTGACTCTTCCAGTTTCTGTGGCCAGTGGTGAGGGAAGCTTCTCGAAGCTCAAGTTGATAAAAACATATATGCGAACATCAATGTTGCAACAAAGACTTGTTGGGCTATCTACCTTGTCAATAGAACATGACATTGCTCACAGCATTGACTTGGAGGAACTTGTTTCTAAATTTGCTAAACTTAAAGCGCGGAAACATAAATTCTAAATTATAACATGTTACTCTGTGACCGTGTATTGTGTATAATGTATGTGATTTTTGGGGGGGAAGGGGAGGCGCAAGATGGAAGTTTCACCTAGGGCGCAAAATATCCTTGCACCGGCCCTGCCTGAGAGGAAACTCCTACAGCAACTTAATGGCACTAAGCCAGCCAAGAAGTGTGACTTCCAGACTTGAGAGAATCAGAACATGAGTCTGGGAAAAGCCAACAGAAGATGTGAGGTAGGAAGCAGCAAGGGAGTGGGAGGAACCAGTTTCAGCTGCTTCATACAGGGTATCTGGGATGGAACTCAGAGGAATGGGTGGCACTGGTTTTCCCCTACCATCCCCAGTAGAAGGAATACTAAGGCATCTGGGACAAAGGGGTCAGGACCCCCAGAGGCCTGGAGCTGTCAACCATTCAGTAGGGACATTGGGAGTCTGGTTCACCGCTTTCTTCTTTGCCCCTGAAGGAGATAGACTACTGTTGACCCAGCCAGCTGGAGTCATAACAGGAACTAGATGATAATATGGGGTAAACTGACTCAGCCCAACACCCACTACAGCCATGGAAGGGCACTAATGGCTGAAGGCAGCCCTGGACATCCTCCTTCTACTTGCCCTAAGAAAGGGATTTGAACTTAAGTTCCCACATTGCAGGAGAGTACCTTCCCCACTCGACTATGGTATATTCTGATGGGGGAACAGTCTCTTCAGTCTCTTCTGTTGAAACTGTTCCACTTTGTATAGATAACTAAATAGCCATTGGTGCAGGGACTTGGGTCTCCTACACGTCTAAATTGAGTACCCTAACCACTAAGCTATAGTCATTCTTACTCTTTTTTTTTTTTCCTTATCTGAATGACTATTCTTTGTCATTCATAGTGGCATAGTGGCAATTGATAGGCATTCATGATAGCCAGTTTGTGAATGTAGTCTGAAAAATTGAAATGTTTTAGTAACGTCAAAACAAACCAGTTCATTTCAACATTACCAAAACATTTCAATTTTTCCATTTGGTCAAAACTATTCAATGAATTCAACACAAATTCATGAATAGTTTCGAGTTGACCAAAATTGCATTTTTCATTAAATAATTTATTTGCTGAAAAAAATTCATCTTGCTGTAACCCGTTAATAGTATTGGCTTCAACGTAGCTACAGTTGCTGTTAACACCTTCTCAATGTTCATTTAAAAAAACAAAAAGCATTATTTCTTTGTCAGCCTGATACAACAGTATTATCTGTGTAGCTACAGAGGTGTTCTCATTTCCATAAAGATCCATACTTTTGGTAATTTAAGTCAGAGAGGCTGTTTACCATAGAGTTATGCAAGCAGGGTTCAAATAAAATAACCAACAAACTTTTTTGACCCAAACTTGAATCGAACCCAAACTCTTTCTGAGGTTTGAATAAATTTACTTTAAGAGTGACTGCTCTAGGAGCATTTCTGAGCTGAAGCAGGCAGTACCTGAAATCTCATGTGAGCCTTTCCTCAGGAGATTTCTATGCAAATTTTGCAGAGCCAAGGTGTTGAGTTTTTAGACAAGGATCTATGAGCTGATCTTTCTGGCTTTGAAGACAGTAGCAAAATTCCCTTGCAGGAACTATGCTCCTAAACAGAAAATCTGTGTGTACTTTTTCTCTATAGAGGTAATTGCTTCTAATTTATCTGGATGCAATAACTACCTCCAACCTTTAAGGATAATGAGACTTGACATCCATAAAAAACGTGACTAAGTACAATTAAATGAAGCTTTTTAAGAAGGAAAACAGCCCTGATTTAAAAGAGAATGAGGAAAGAACATATTATTGACCATGAGGTGCATCAAAATCTTTTGACTTTCCCTAGTACAATACAGTCAACTATTGATTGAAAATGATTGCTACTGTTGTTGGGCAACACCATGAGATTCTTAGATATCATCTTCTTTTGCCTGACAAAAGAGATACAATATCAATAGCATGCCAAGGTGATTTTCACTGCAGTTTTTAGAAAGATCTATAGCAGTAAACAACCATTCTCTGAGGGGGAGCCAGTATATAGCCTGGAATAATGTGAAGCAATTGTGCTGTATTGTACTCCCCATCAGAGTTCCCTCAGTCTCTCAGTAGACATTGGTTTTAGACACGAAAATCTTTGAATAAAGTGAATTCTGCGCAGACAATTAAAAAAACAATAGAGATTGAAGTAAGATATTCTGATAATTTTTTTTTAGTATTATTATAACACTGCTTACTTTTCCATGGGTTAATATTAAAAATAATTGCATGTTTATAAATCTAGTTTATAAAAGTTTGCAGCCATCTGACTCACTTAAAAGAATGCCTGAGAAATAAACCTCTTAAAAGAATACATTTTCTCTGTTATCCTAAAATGTACTGAATAATTCATGTGAGCCTCTAAAATAAACACAATAAAGAATGAAGTAGTTAAACAAATACATTTTTTGAGCTCCAAGGTTATGTAATTAACTCTTTATTCTGTATGCAGTACTTAGTCGACGGTATCACATTACGAGAGGCTGGGAGAAAAATTACATATAAGAGTACTTTGCTATATGTTTACAATAACACAATGTATATTTAAACATGCAATTAGGGATAAAACTGCCTTTGAAAGAGCTATGAAAACCATAGAAAGAAGTTGTTGACTGGAAAATTTATAAATGAACGATGTGGTAAGTGTGTATGGTGATCTCACCTAGGTAGCATGCTATCAGGGGAAAGTTACCTTATATGTCAGTGATCATTTCGTGACTGGCCTCTGTCAGCCATAATGCCTCCACAGATACATAGATGAGTGCTGTGAACCATGGTATTTGCCACATCTATACATTGCGTTCCCAGCACAGCTTGACGTATAACTGTGGCCTGGCCACCATCTGCTCACCATCCCCTCTAGTGGCCTGATTCAAGCCCATTGAGTTTAGTGGGCTTTGGATCAGGCCCTGGATCAGGAAGCACTGTAGGTGGCATTAGTTTATAAGAAATGACTTCTTGCATTCATGCCCCTGGGATGGGCTGGTGGAAAGGATTTCCAGTGCCCACTCCCTTACAGTGCGCCTGGGAAGGGGCAGCCAGAATCCAACCCTTGGATTTATCATGTATGCCAAAAGATTATATTATTTTCAGTGTGAGATAATGCTTTCTTTTCCTTACCTTTCAGTATGTTACTTCATTTCTGAACTAGAGTGAGCCAGTATGACTTGATGCTTTAGCCTGACACTCTAACTTACTAGTGGGAGGAACAAAGGCCTTGTTTTGAGTCATCTACTAGAAATATAAGAATATTACCATTCTTATCAGTTCCTGGATTATCTCAAGTATTATCACTGAAAAGCTTTCATAAGTTGTTTTATTTATGCTAATATCTCTCCAGTGTTTAAATATTCACATTGTTGTTTTTATGCTCTTTCAGAGATAGTGACTTAAAACACAAAATTGTGATGTTTAAGACTGAGTAGACAGGTTTTTAGTAGCAATGTCATGATAATGATATTTGTACAGCACTTTGAATATTTAAAACCAGGTCAGATGATGAAAATCACCACAGCTTCTTTAAGTCAATTGGTGGTATATTGAACACATCACGTGAAGATCTGCTCCCGAAAGTGTTATATTGTACTTAATTTTATGAGTAAAATATTTAATGCATGTAACCCTTCTGCCAGGTGGAGCTGGCAGCAATCAGGGTCGGGGTCAATATTTAGAGATTCCTTTTCAACAGTACAACACAGAACTGGCTCAAGCCCCCACCTAGTAACCTGGGAAAATTACACACCACCCCGGGCACCTCTAAGAGGCAATACTTCCTCACTCGCAAGCATAGAGTCTAGATGTAGAAAATAAACTTTTAATGAAAGGAGGGAAGTCACCTGACATTAATTAGGGAAAATACCACAAGCAGGATTCATAATCATAAAACTGTGACAGGACACTCACCCCAAAGTGCGTGGGGCAGTGCCTTCCACCTCATGTTCTGGGGTTCTACAACCAAAAATTCTTTTACTGTGCCCCTTTCTGTGAATACCGAGGGTTCAGAGGTGCATTTATGTGAGTTTGCCTCCTACCTGGGAAAAAAGGTACCTTGACCTTGCTCTGGCTGTCCACCCTGCCAGCCATTGTGCCTCGCCTGCCTCTCTAGCAGCTTGTTCGCTGTCTGTCAGTCACCTTCTGCTGCCACCTGCCTCTCTGATGTGACCTCTGCACATCAATCTCAGTAATTTTCAGCTCTTTCCAAGCTGGGCAGAAACAGTACCCCATCTCAAGTGATTTTAGCTCTCATTTGAGTATTTTAACATAATAAAGAGGCTCCTAATGAAGCCTATTTAGCTCTTTCTTTGAACAGTGCCTGTCCTGGCACTGCGCTGCGTGTGCCCCAGAAGCAGCCAGCAAGTCTGGGGCCTAGGCAGGGGTCCAGGAGGTTCCAAACGCCACTCTTGCCCACAGGCACTGCCCCTCAGCACCCATGGGTGGGCAATGCATGGAGTCCCGTGGCCCCCTGCCTAGGAGCCAGACCTACTGGCTGCTTCTGGGGAGTAGTGCAGTGCCAGCCAGGACAGGTAGGGACTATATCCTCCCAATTACCTCATTAGCCCAGTAATTACCACCTAGGTGCTCATAACCTTTCTATTCAGGGATTAACTGCCTCCAGCTTGGCCTCCCAGCTTCTTCGGGCTGCAGCAACATCAGTGACAAGGGTGCAACTAATAGTGTCCTGTCACAAACCTGAAGTGGGTGTTTCTCAGTAGGCTCTGCAGCTTTGGCATTTATTTCTTTTAGCCCTGGTCTATACTACAAACTTATGTTGGTATAACTATCTCACTCAGGGTTGTGGAAAATTCATACCCTTGAGTGATGCAGTTATACCGTCCTAACTGTCGGTGTTGATAGTGCTCTCTTAATGGGAGGGCTTCTCCTGTCAGTGTAGCTACTGCCTCTCAGAAAGGTGGAGTACCTGTTGTGACAGGAGAAGCTCTTC
Source organism: Gopherus flavomarginatus (assembly GCF_025201925.1). Taxonomy (NCBI): domain Eukaryota; kingdom Metazoa; phylum Chordata; order Testudines; family Testudinidae; genus Gopherus; species Gopherus flavomarginatus. Next base: position 199,332,856 of record NC_066618.1, read on the forward strand.
CATCTGCCTAAACAGCATCTTCACTAAGCGCTAGAGCAAAGCAGTAGCAGAGCTGTAAGTGTAGATAAACCTTTGGTTGTCTTCCAGAGCCCAAGTCTAGCAATGTACAAAACACTGCAAGCCACAATGTACAACACATTTATTTTACTTAGTTTTTGATTGAAATGTGAAATTTTCAAATGTCATTTCTAGTTTATGATTTAATCTTTGTAATTCACTGCCTATCTACAATGGTAATTGATGCTGCAGAAATTGGCAAATTTATAGTGTAACATTAGATTCTTTGAATGAATGATACATGATGTATCCTATAATCTTTTCCTTCTTCAAGAATTATATTTCAGTTTTTTACCATTGACACTTACAAATTACAACTGCTTCCTTTTATGCATGTTCTCTAAGAGAACCTGAAAATTATAGCTTTGCAGTCTCAGAAAATAATGCGTAAAAACTCCAGGAAAGAAATCCCATGGGTGACGTTAGTTCACTTTATGACATCTGGCAACCACTTTTGTTTAATACCAGTAGTTGGAAACTACTGCTTCAGTGGAAGACCATGACCAAGAGAAGAAAAAGACACATTTCATTTTAAAGTAAGTGATGAATCTTTCACAGTCAGCACCAACAACCACTCCTAATGTTATTTAGAAGACTGTAATCTAACCTAATTAATATGTATCTATCCATTTGCTTGTAATGTAGAATTTGTATTAGGAATGGAGTAACCAGGTTAGATTAAAGATCCAGTATGAACTCTGCCCAAAATTGCAACCAAACTTTTTTTCCCCCGTGGTATGAAACAGTTCAGATAATTCTCTACTCATGATACCTCCTTTTTTTTTTTTTTTTTTTTTTTTTTTGCACATATCATATCTGCACTTCAAATTTCTGGCTGGGCCCAGGAAGTAGGAATGACACAGAGTAGGAATTGCCATTGCTTGATTATACCCAAGGGCAGTCTAATCCACTATCTCATCTCCAACAACAGCCAGCATCAAATACTTCAGAGAAAGGAGTTAGACTTCAAAGCACACAGAAGTAGTATAATCTGCTCCTATCATAAACCTAGTCCCAGATTTGGACCTTAGCGTCCAAAATATGGGGGTTAGCATGAAAACCTCCAAGCTTAGTTACCAGCTTGGACCTGGTAAAGCTGCCACCACCCAAAAAATTAGTGTTTTGGGGCACTCTGGTCCCCCCAAAAACCTTCTCTGGGGACCCCAAGACCCAAATCCCTTGAGTATCACAACAAAGGGAAATAAACCTTTTCCCTTCCCACCTCCAGGTGTTCCTGGAGAGAGACACAGAAGCAAGCTCCGTGAATCTAAACAGAGGGACTTCACCCTCCCCGTTCCCAGTCCTGGAAAACAGAATTACTTCCCTCTTCACCCAGAGGGAATGCAAAGTCAGGCTAGTAAATCTAACACACACAGATTTCCCCCTGACCTCTTCCTCCCACCAATTCCCTGGTGAGCTGCAGACTCAATTCCCTGGAGTTCTCCACTAAAGAAAAACTCCAACAGGTCTTAAAAGAAAGCTTTATATAAAAAGAAAGAAAAAATACATAAAAATGGTCTCTCTGTATTAAGGTGACAAATACAGGGTCAATTGCTTAAAAGAAATATGAATAAACAGCCTTATTCAAAAAGAATACAATTCAAAGCACTCCAGCAACTATAGACATGTAAATACAAAACAACAAACCATCTTTGTACTTACAACTTGGAAACAGAAGATTAGAAAGCAGGAAATAGAAAAATTCACTCCTCATAGCCGAGAGAGTACAGGCAGAAGAACCAAGAACAAAGGACTCTCACACAAACTTCCCTCCCCCCAGATTTGAAAAAGTCCTGTTTCCTGATTGGTCCTCTGGTCAGGTGTTTCAGATTACTTCTTTCCAGGTGAAAGAGACGTTAACCCTTAGCTATCTGTTTATGAGACGCCCCCCAAATTGCAGACAGTGGGGAAGCTCACTGGCGGCGATTTCCTCCTAGAACTTTAAACTAAACAGATTAATACAACACATGCACCGTTACATATACCACTATAACTAGTATATAACTAACAGACTTCTACAGTGTAAGAACACTTTTTAACTACTAGATTCTGGGAAACTCTCACGGGAGAGTACATTAGCTACTTTGTTAGAAGCGCCTGAGATGTGCTGAATATCAAAATCAAAATCTTGGAGAGCTAAACTCCAACAAAGAAGTTTCTTGTTGTTCCCCTTGGCAGTATGAAGCCACTTTAGTGCAGCATGGTCAGTTTGTAGCTGGAACCACCGTCCCCAAACATATGGGCGTAGCTTTTCCAGGGCGTACAACAAGGCATAGCATTCCTTTTCACTGACTGACCAGTGACTTTCCCTCTCAGACAGTTTCTTGCTGAGAAACACAACAGGATGGAAGTTGTGATTCGTTGCTTCCTGCATGAGAACTGCTCCTATACCACGCTCAGATGCATCCGTGGTTACTAGGAATGGCTTGTCAAAGTCCGGGGCCGTGAGCACAGGGTCAGACATGAGCGTTGCCTTAAGTTGGGTAAAGGCCTTTTGACACTTATCAGTTCACTTAACTGCATTTGGCTGGGGTTTTTTGGTCAGGTCGGTCAGTGGGGCAGCGATTTGGCTGTAGTGTGGTACAAATCGCCTGTAGTACGGCCAAGCCTAAGAAGGATTGGACCTGTTTCTTTGACCTTGGGATAGGCCACTTTTGGATAGGATCCACCTTGGCCTGTAGGGGGTTTATGGTTCCTCGACCCACCTGGTGCCCCAGGTAAGTCACTCTGTTTTGGCCTATTTGACACTTTTTGGCCTTAACAGTTAGTCCAGCCTGCCTGATGCGCTCAAAGACCTTTTCCAGGTGTAGTAGGTGTTCGGGCCAGGAGTCTGAAAAAATAGCCACATCATCGAGGTAGGCAACTGCATATTCTCCCAGTCCTGCTAGTAGACCATCTACCAGCCTCTGGAAGGTGGCAGGTGCATTTCGAAGGCCGAAAGGAAGGACATTAAATTCATACACCCCCGCATGGGTGACGAATGCTGACCTCTCCTTGGCAGGTTCATCTAGCGGTACTTGCCAGTACCCCTTGGTTAAGTCTATTGTAGAGATGAACTGGGCACGTCCCAACTTCTCCAATAGCTCATCGGTGCATGGCATTGGATAGTTGTCTGGATGAGTTACTGCATTTAGCTTACGGTAGTCCACGCAAAAGTGTATTTCCCCATCTGGTTTGGGTACCAGAACTACTGGAGATGCCCATGCACTGGTAGATGAGCGGATTATACCCTTCTGTAGCATGTTCTGGATCTCCCGTTCTATAGCAGTTTGGGTATGAGGAAACACCCGGTAGGGTGGGGTTCCAATGGGGTGAGCATTACCTATGTCAATGAAGTGGTATGCCTGTTCAGTCCGTCCTGGGGTGTCTGAGAACAATGGGGCGAAGCTAGTGCACAGCTCCTTGATTTGTCGCCGCTGCAGACGTTCCAGGGTGGTTGAGAGGTTCACCTTTTCCACGCCACCGTCTTTTTTCCCTTCGTAGTAGACACCGTCAGGCCACTCAGCATCATCTCCCTGGACTGTAAACTGACAAACCTGTAAGTCTCTGGAATAGAAAGGCTTGAGAGAATTAACATGGTATACTCTGGGCTTTAGTGAGGAATTGGGAAATGCTATGAGGTAGTTCACAGTTCCCAGGCGCTCTTGGACCGTGAATGGCCCTTCCAATGATGCTTCCATCTTATGGGCCTGTTGCGCCTTCAAGACCATAACCTGGTCTCCTACCTTGAAGGAACGTTCTCTGGCATGTCTGTCATACCAGGCCTTTTGCTCTTCCTGAGCATCCTTTAGATTCTCTTTAGCAAGGGCTAAGGAGTGTCGGAGGGTGCTTTGTAGGTTGCTTACAAAGTCCAGAATGTTAGTTCCTGGAGAAGGCGTAAACCCCTCCCATTGCTGCTTCACCAACTGTAATGGCCCCTTAACCTCGTGACCATACACAAGTTCAAACGGTGAAAACCCTAAACTAGGATGTGGTACAGCCCTGTAGGCAAACAGCAACTGCTGCAACACTAGGTCCCAATTATTGGAGTATTCATTGACGAATTTACGTATCATGGCCCCCAAAGTTCCATTAAACCTTTCCACCAGGCCATTGGTTTGATGGTGGTACGAGGTGGCAACCAAGTGGGTTCACCCCATGTGTTTCCCACAGTTTTTGCATGGTCCGTGCCAGGAAATTAGATCCTGAATCTGTAAGGATGTCGGAGGGCCAACCTACCCTGGCAAAAATGTCTGTTAGGGCCAGGCACACAGTGTTAGCCCTGGTGTTGCCTAGAACTACTGCTTCCGGCCATCGGGTAGCAAAGTCCACGAAAGTCAGTACGTACTGCTTTCCTCTGGCCGTCTTTTTTGGGAAAGGACCCAGAATATCCACAGCTACTCGCTGAAAATGGGACCTCAATTATGGGGAGTGGCTGGAGAGGGGCCTTGACCTGATCTTGGGGTTTTCCCACTCTTTGGCATACCTCACAAGACCGGACATACTTGGCAACGTCCTTGCCCATCCCCTCCCAGTGGAAGGACTTCCCCAACCGGTCCTTGGTTCTGTTCACCCCAGCATGGCCATTGGGATGATCATGGGCTAAGCTTAAGAGCTTCCTCCGGTACTTAGTTGGAACCACCAACTGTTTTTTGCAGCTGCCATTCTTCCCGGTGTCCACCAGAAAGAATCTCCTTGTATAAAAGTCCTTGGTCTATAACAAACCGGGATCGATTAGAAGAGCTGAGAGGTGGTGGGGTGCTCCGTGCCGCCGCCCACGCTTTCTGAGAGGTGGTGGGGTGCTCCGTGCCGCCGCCCACGCTTTCTGAAGGCTGTCATCTGCTTCCTGCTCAGTCTGGAACTGTTCCCTTGAGGCTGGGGTCACCAGTTCTTCCTCAGACTGTGGACTTGGGCTTGGTCCCTCTGGAAGCGATGTAGGTGATGGGGTGGTTTCCGTTGCTGGTGAACCACTCTCCGCTGGTGCACCTGAGGGTATTTCAGGCTCTGGCTGAGCCTTTTGGGTATGGCTGTCTGTTGCTTCTGCCAGTTCTGGCTCGCTGGCGCCCTCTGGCGTTGAGTTTTAAGATGTGTTTGCACTTGCTGGTGCTGGTTGCTGTTCCAGTTCCGGGCCTGGGACTGGAGGTGCTGTGGCTGCTTCGGTGGTTGGCATGGAATCCGGGTCCACTACCTCTGTCTGGGTCTCTGGTAACACAGACGGGGCGTCTGTGGACGGCTCAGGAACAGGAATGGGTCTGGAAGCTTGCCTGGTTTGGCTACGTGTAACCATTCCCACTCTCTTGGCCCGCCTCACCTGGTTGGCCAAGTCTTCCCCCAGTAGCATGGGGATAGGATAATTGTCATAGACTGCAAAAGTCCACATTCCTGACCAGCCTTTGTACTGGACAGGCAGTTCAGCTGTAGGTAAGTCTACAGCTTGTGACATGAAGGGGTAAATTGTCACTTGGGCCTTTGGGTTGATGAATTTGGGGTCTACGAAGGATTGGTGGATAGTTGACACTTGTGCCCCCGTGTCTCTCCACGCAGTAACCTTCTTTCCGCCCACTCTCAAATTTTCCCTTCACTCCAAGGGTATTTGAGAGGCATCTGGGCCTGGGGATCTTGTGGGTGATGGTGGTGTAATGAACTGCACTCAGATGGCGTTCTTTGGACAGTTGGCCTTGATATGTCCCAGTTCATTACACTTAAAGCATCTTCCATCTGATGGGTTACTGGGTCGAGGTGAGTTACTGGAGACGGGTGAGGTGGAAGAATACTGTGTCTGTGGCTTTACTTGGGTTGTAGGTGGGGTTTTTGGCTGCCCTCGGTTGTAGGGTTTATGGTCGGTGTGCCCTCTGGGGTATTCGTTCCCCTTTACAGTAGCTTTCTTGCTTTCTGCCACTTCCATCTATCTGGCTCCAATCTCCCCCGCCTCAGCGAGATTTTTGGGTTTTCCATCTTGCATGTACCATGTGATGTCCTCAGGAACACCATCCAAGAACTGCTCCATTTGTATGAGGAGGTGCAGTTCTTCCAAGGATTTAACATTGTGTCCTGATATCCAGGCCTCATAATTTTTCCCAACGTAATAGGCGTGTTTGGGAAATGACACATCTGGTTTCCACTTTTGGGTTCTGAAACGCCGACGAGCATGATCCGGGGTTATCCCCATTCTGTATCTGGCCTTGGTTTGAAAAAGTTTATATTCATTCATTTGCTGCTTAGGCATTTCAGCTGCCACCTCTGCTAAAGGTCCACTGAGCTGTGGCCTCAATTCTACCATGTACTGGTCTTCAGGGATGCTGTACCCAAGACAGGCTCTTCAAAATTTTCCAAGAAGGCCTCAGTGTCATCACCTGCCTTGTAGGTGGGAAATTTCTGTGATGTGGAACCATAATTGGCAAAGGGTTTGTTAGGATTGCTGGCGCATTCAGCCAAGCTTGCGCTAAGTCCAGTTCATGTTTTCTCTGTTTTTCTTCTCTTCACTCTCTTTTTGTTGTTTTTCCATTCTCGGCGGTAGGCTACCTCTTCTTCTGCTTGTTTCATTTTGTGAGCCACTTCTTCTTCTTGTAGTTTTCTGTAGTGGGCTGCATTTTTGGCTTCTTCTTGTTTTTGTAGCCTTTCCATCTCTTGTTTGTGAGCTGCCTCATCTCTGGCCATCTGTGTTCTGAGCAGTTCTATCTGTTTTTCCATTGCTTCTGAGCTGTACTGCGTCTGGTTTTCGTGACATCCTGTTTTCTTGTGTTGGTGCCCTCCGGTGTTTTGTTGTCTGAACTGCAGGTTCTCTGTTGCCTCCTGGGGTCTGCCTAGCAACAGTGCCTTTTTCCCTTTCTTCTCTAGCTAATTTTTTCAATGTAAAGTAACCAGAAAAACCACTTTATTTGCATGAGTATAGTGCTGGTATCTGCCTCCTAATGGGAGTGCTATTGTGTGACAAAAGACCCTTAATAGTCTCTTAATGGTTTCTTGCTTAATATGCAAGCCACAACTGCCAGATAGAGAAGAAAAAAAAATTCTCTCTGGTTCCCTTTTAAAACCAAACTGTTCCTCTCTGCTTAAAAGCCCCTAGCAGAGAAAAGAAAAATATAATATTCCTACTGGCTTCTGGATTCTATCTTTCCCACAACGCTGCACACCATATCATAAACCTAGTCCCAGATTTGGACCTTAGTGTCCAAAATATGGGGGTTAGCATGAAAACCTCCAAGCTTAGTTACCATCTTGGACCTGGTAAAGCTGCCACCACCCAAAAAATTAGTGTTTTGGGGCACTCTGGTCCCCCAAAACCTTCCCTGGGACCCCAAGACCCAAATCCCTTGAGTCTCACAACAAAGGGGAAATAAATCTTTCCCTTCCCCCCTCCAGGTGTTTCTGGAGAGAGACACAGAAGCAAGCTCCGTGAATCTAAACAGAGGGACTCCACCCTCCCCATTCCCAGTCCTGGAAAACAGAATTACTTCCCTCTTCACCCAGAGGGAATGCAAAGTCAGGCTAGTAAATCTAATACACACAGATTTCCCCCTGACCTCTTCCTCCCACCAATTCCCTGGTGAGCTGCAGACTCAATTCCCTGGAGTTCCCCACTAAGACAAAACTCCAACAGGTCTTAAAAGAAGCTTTATATAAAAAGAAAGAAAAAATACATAAAAATGGTCTCTCTGTATTAAGGTGACAAATACAGGGTCAATTGCTTTAAAAGAAATATGAATAAACAGCCTTATTCAAAAAGAATACAATTCAAAGCACTCCAGCAACTATAGACCATGTAAATACAAAAGAAAACAATATAAAACCTTACTGCCTTACTATATTTGTACCTTACAACTTGGAAACAGAAGATTAGAAAGCAAGAGACAGAAATCCTCTCATAGCCCAGGGAGAGACAGGCACAAGACCAGAACAAAGGACTCACACACAAACTTCCCTCCACCCAGATTTGGAAAAGTCTTGTTTCCTGATTGGTCCTCTGGTCAGGTGTTTCAGGTTACTCCTTTCCAAGTGAAAGAGACATTAACCCTTAGCTATCTGTTTATGACAACTCTGTGATGAGAATTTTTATGTTTCCTTTCTTTTCCTTTTTTAGTATTCTCCCTCTCAAACCTTTCTCCCAGCCTCAACCCCATGTTGTCGATTCAAGCTGTCAAAGAAAAAATAATAATTGTTGAATTATTTCTAGCCTTAATCCAAAACACAACCAGAATGAACACCTCAAAATATTGGGGGGTGCAGATCTGAATTCAATTCTCAAAGTCCTAACTAGCTCCTACTGGTTGACCCAAAAAATCCCTGAAAGGTTTTTTGGTTTTATATTCCTTCTCTTGCTGAAGGGGAAGAACTTCTTAAAATTGAGATATGGGTCAGAATTTCGCAATTTGTCTCTATCACAGGGTTTCTCTCACTGCTATATTTGTCAGCTAATTGGGAAGATTGATTGCTGTTCCCATGCATGACTTCTTCTTAAATCTATAGCCTCCAAAGTTAATATTATCGCACTCTCAGACAGCTTTATCATCTTTATCATGCTTTTGCACAGCATGGGTAGAAGCTGGGAGTCACAAACTTATTCTTCCTTCAACTCACCTCTGGTCTATCGAGCTGGTGATTGCACTTCACTTTCAGTCAATTATATGAGCCTCAGTTTACAATACTGTAAACAAGTGACCCATTCAGATCTATAAAATCATATATATTTCCCCCTCTTAGCAAATTACACTAATTTCAAGTCACAAAAAACGGTTTACCTCAAGGGTGATGTTTTGGATTTCTCCAATTTCTGGACCATGAATTTTAAAGGTATTAATTGACCCTTTGGAGACTTTAAAACACAGCTGTTTGTTGAGATACATTAGATCCAGTTTTCGTATATAAACGTGTCTTGCTAAGTTTTCCTTTAGAGCCCTTCATCTTAAGAAATACCTAAGAAATATACAATAAATATCCCTGCATTAATAACTCAGCTACCTTAAAAACATTTAAGATTTCATTGTCTAAGAAGATATGGTAAGCAAGTAAATGATTTACTTTTGTAAGACCCTGATTTGCATCTCACTTGTACTGGTTTCACAGCAGTGTAACTATAGATTTGATTGTGATTGTTATGGATTTACATTAGTGTATGTGAGACTAGAATCTGGCCCTAAATCTCAAATAAATGCATTCTAACACTGTCTGTAGTCAATAGTTTAGCCACTGACTTCTAATGGAGCAGAATATAAACGTTTGTACATATTATAAAGGCAATTAAGTCATAGAATATCAAGGTAAGAAGGGGCCTCTGGAGGTCATCTAGTCCACCCCTCAAACACAGACCACTCCCCACACAGATTTTACCCCACTTCCCTAAATGGCCCCCTCAAGGATTGAACTTACAACTCTAGGTTTAGCAGGCTAATGCTCAAACACTGAGCTATCCCCTCCTCCCAAGTCATAACATTTCAACTTGTATCATGAAATCATCCACTTCCCCACACAAAGCTGCCTATTTGGATCAGTCAGTCCCTTTGTGTTTACTCTTATGTTACATGTCAACTAGACCTTATTTCTGTAGCTATGAAAATAGGCAGCCATTGTCCAGGCTTTCTGAGCACATCAGAACATATATTTTTAATTGATTCCTTTAAGAACATGTTGCTGAACTTTCAAGAAAAAAACTGTATTTGACCCAAAGCCAACCATGGAAAATTCCAGTCTAGAATGAATTTGTCTGAGAAAGTTATGAATAACTGAAAAGCAGGTGAAAAGAAAAGGGAAGAATGGAAGCTTCAGATTATAATAGTCACAGCTGTTCCTACTATAAAACCACCAAAAGGACTGGTACCCATATCCTAGCAAGAACATTGCTGTCAGAAACTTTGTACCAGCATGTTAAATACTGTTAAGTCAACTGTTTGGTTAAAATTGTCTCCCACATTCTAATTAACTGAAAGCTAAAAATATGGTAAAATGTTGCTATTAAATCTAATTTTAAGGTAGCTTTTTAATAAATAACAACAGTACAATTTAATGCAGGAAACTTAGGGCAGGTCTACACTTAAAACTCTGCAGCAGCATGCAGCTATGCCAATATAGCACTTCAGTGAAGACACTACCTACACCAACAACAGGAGGGCTTCTCCTATCAGCGTAGATACTCCATCTTCCTGAGAGACAGTAGCTATATTGACAGGAAAATTCTCCTGTCAACCTAGCACAGTCTACACCAGGGGTAAGGTCAGTTCAACTGCGTCGCTGACTGGTGGTGATTTTTCACATCCCTAAGCAACACAGTCATGCCAACCTAATTTTCTAGTGTAGACTTGGTCAAAGTCACAACTCATTGCTACTTCCCAGTCTGCCACTAACTTATCGACTGACCTTGGGCAAGTCCCTGCACATCTATGTCTCAGTTTACCCATTTGTAAAATTGAGACAATAATACACCTCTCACTCACAGGGTGTTGTGGCTTCACTAGTTTAGGTCTGTAAAGCTCTTTGAAAGGCCCAAGTGGAAGGTGTCATGTAACTGCAAAGCGCTAGGAATTTTTTATTGTTGCATGATCATTGTATCTTTTTTAAAAAACTGTTAAAATCAGCCATTGCCTCTTAGTCTCCAAATCAACAATTATTCAGCTAGAAAACAAGAGACATTCTACTAAGGGTCTGATTGCGTAACCAGCAGTATGAGCGAATCCACTTAACTCTGGCCACAGAAGTAGTTGCCACTACAGCCAATGTGAATCCTCACATGACCAGAGTTAAACCAGTGGTTAAGTGTTTGCAGGATTATAGCCTAAGATTAAACTAATTTCTGCTTTCAGTCCTCACACACGTGTCTTTTTTCTGCTTCAGGAAAAATATATCAGAAACTTTATTGACTGTGTTACCCTGGTGTAATCACAATCATCCAGTCAATTATATAATTTAAATGCATAAGAGTGCCAAGAATATCGAAGACTTCTATTCTGAAGTCTAAAAATATCATTCTGAGGCAGGGAGAGAGGAAAAATAACAGGAAAGATAGTAGTGAGAAAAACGTTAAAGATCCCTATGACACATTCATTAAGATTAAAGGAGTTATAAGAGTAAATATACAATTTATATTAGTAAACACATATGAGTAGTGATAAATGTGCAACAGATTAAGACCTGGATTTCAAAATGTGCACACACAATCGCACGTTAAAAATGTGTGCTTACTTTGCAGATATAATTACTACCACCATGCATGCAAATTGACTAATAGGGTAAAATTTTCAAAACAGCCCAAGTCCCATTAATTTTTAATAGGACTTTGGGTACTAAGGTTTGTCTACATTTGAAACTGTAACAGCTGTGCCACTGTAGCACTTCAACATAGACACTACCAAGGTGACAGAAGAACACTAATGGAACCCCTCCTGTTGCATAGGTAATTTACCTCCCTGAGAGGCAGTAGCTAGGTTGATGAAAGAAGGTCTCACTTCCATTCACTTAGCATTATTTACACAGGGACTTAAGTTAACTTAAATACATGGCTCAGGAGTATGGATTTTTTCACACCCTCAAGTGATGTAGCTATGCTGACCTAAATTTCTAGGGTAGGCCAAGCCTAAGTACCCAAGTTTCTTTTGGAAGTCAGATTTGGGCACTTTGGGGAATTTTACCTTTAGTGCACCCAAACAGTCGCTGAGATCCAATTGATATTGTAAGTGCAAACGCATGTGCAACTTACACATGCCTCCATATGCATGTTTCATGTTCAATATACAAGTAACATGCTGGTGTACTTTTCCAAATTAGGGCCCCTGATTTAATTTTTAATCTTTTAAAACTATAGCAGGATTCTCAGGTGGGTCAGTGAGAAGCAGACACATTCTTTTAGCCAAGGACTGCTAGTATGATCTCAGTTCATGCCTGTGTGATCCAGAGAGTGAACACAGACACTCTTTTCTCTCATCCCGTTAAAGGATTTTAAATTCAATGTAATTTTCCACAGTAAACAAAACATAGCCTAATAAATCCCACTCTTAAAATTACTGTGCAGGAGAGAGAGGCAGTTTTCTCTTTAAGACACAGGGCCCAAGATCTAGTCATAATCCATCAAAGACTTCCTGTGTGACCCCAGGAAGTCTAAGCACTAATTTTAAAAATGTTGGTCTAAAAGTTAGGTTCCCAAATCAATATTTAGACACCCATATAAGTGGCCTGATTTTCATAAGGGATAGGGACCGATCAACTCCCATTGATCTTTAGTGGATTTGTGGGTGCTCAGTGCCACTGGGGGAAAAAAAATCAAGTCCTTAAGCTCTCTCTGCCCCCAGCCATCCCTTCTCCACCCCCCCAAAAAAAGTATAAACTGGATATATTAATAACTAAGGCTAAGATTAATTAATTAAAGAAAAATTCACGGAAGCTGTGACCTGTCCGTGACTTTTCTAAAAATATCTTTGACAAAATGGGATCTGCAGGTCCCCACACCACCTGCAGTGGGACAACTTCACCGCAGCTAGGAGCTCCGGGGCCCCCACCGCAGGTTAGGTGTCAGAGTTCCAGGGTCTCCCACCACCCACAGCTGGGAGCTGCGAGGTTTTGTTGCGCCACGGCTCCAGGCTGAAGTAATGGAGGTCACCGGATGACCTTTGTAGCCTTATCAATAACTACCCTCACAGGTGTGTTGTAAGGCTAAGTTCATTTATGTTGTAAAGCTGTTTTGAGATCACTGAACAGAAAGGCAATATACAAGTGCCCATACTACTCATTTAGGCTGTAGTAGCTCTCTGCAACCGCCAATGAAGCAAGCCATTAAACTCAGCATGAAGGAATCCATCTGTCAATTAGCAGAGAGCTCAAAGTTGCTCAAAGCTAATGATCTGATGAGTTCTGAGGGGAAACTTGTTCAGCCTTCTTATGCAGAGTTTATGCAGTATATGCCTGGTATACTGGGCTTAAAAAGAGGTAATAAGGAATCTTTAGGAACCCAACTACTCAGGCTTATTTTATATAAAAGCAGCAAAGAATCCTGTGGCACCTTATAGACTAACAGACGTTTGGAGCATGAGCTTTCGTGGGTGAATACCCACTTCCTCAGATGCATGTTGTGGAAATTTCCAGAGGCAGGTATATATATGCAAGCAAGAAGCAAGCTAGAGATAACGAGGTAGTTCAGTCAGGTAAGATGAGGCCCTGTTCTAGCAGTTGAGGTGTGAAAACCAAGGGAGGAGAAACCAGTTTTGTAGTTGGCTAGCCATTCACAGTCTTTGTTTAATCCTGAGCTGATGGTGTCAAATTGCAGATGAAGTCTGGTCCTGAAGTTTTTTTGCTGCAGTATGGCCACCTTAAGAGCTGCTATAGTGTGGCCAGGGAGGTTGAAGTGTTCTCCTACAGGTATTTGTATATTGCCATTCTAATATCTGAACAAGACTGTGAATGGCTTGCCAACTACAAAACCAGTTTCTCCTCCTTGTTTTCACCCTCAACTGCTAGAACGGGCCTCATCCTCCCTGATTGAACTACCTCATTATCTCTAGCTTGCCTGCATATATATACCTGCCCTGGAAATTTCCACTACACGCATCCGACAAAGTGGGTATTCACCCACGAAAGCTCATGCTCCAAAAAGTCTGTTAGTCTATAAGGTGTCACAGGATTCTTTGCTGCTTTTACAGATCCAGACTAACACGGCTACCCCTCTGACATTTTATATAAGTTACAGGTGGATAACTGGGATCCTTTCATCAAATATCTGGTCTCCTTCACAGCAAACAGAACCTGTAATCCTTTTGTCTTTACACTGTTATTATGGTTATTTAAGAAATCAGACAGTTGAAAATGATAAACATTGATTAATGGGTCCCCCAGCCAGAGTGACAGAACTAATATTGGTTCAGATTAGTGGGTATCAGTAACCCTTGTTTTAATGGCTTCTGAAAGACCCACTTTAGAAACACGTATGACTTACTACCACGTTAGTATTAAAGAGCACGTACAGAAAATGACAATTTGTATTTTGAAATGCACCAGTAATTGATTTTTAAATGGCTGAAGTTTTATAGCAGATGTAAATCAAATTTATGTTTGAGGATTATTTTTCCAGTATTGCTAAATATAAAGAGAAAAGATCCTAAAATGTTCTTACCCTGGCATCAGTTCCTGAACCTTTCTTATCTCCAGTCTTCACAGTGACTTTGTATAACACGTTGCTGTGCACTGCAGAACTGGATCCGGTACTAGCACTTTTGTACCTGTATTGGGGTGCACTTTGGTGATGTCTCTTCATTTGATCAGACTTAAGAGTTTAAAAACAGAAGAAAAAAAATTATTGCTGAGAAACCTTATAGGTTTTTTTGTACAGGGTTTTGGTTTTTGTTTTTTTCTTGTTGTTTTTCTTGTTTTGGAGTGTGGGGGAGAGGGGAGTTTGTTTTTGTATGGAAGTAAAGCAAGTGGGGTTTGTGCTGTTTTTTCAAACATTTGGAAACCTTGGCATAAATATAATTCCTACTCTCTCTCTCAATTGTCTAATAAATAAGGTGATACACTACTTTGAAAGTACAAATTCTAATGTTAAATAGGATGACATAGCCCTATTATTATTATTTTACAAAATCACCAGAAACAGAATGGTGCTAAAGTCCAAATGGGATGTACAACATACTGACTACTTGTGACTATTAAAGATTTCACAGCACATTTTTGCAACAGCATGTTATTTTGTGTTTTGATCAAATTCCAGTTTGCTTAAAATCCTCCTAAAGCTTGGACACTGCATTATTTTACTATGCATCTTCCAGAGTTGTGCAATGTTATTGCCTGCATTAAACATTTCACCCCAGAAGTGGCTGCATTTCAGCAAGGCATGATGTGAATGTTATACTTGTATATATTAAATACACGCATGGCTGTTAAGAGCTTTGGAATTCTTCAGGCTGAAGAGTTAGATAAAAACATAATATTCCTACTAATGTGGAATAGACAAATAAACTGAAATAAAACAGTACGTACAACTGGAAGACACCTGGTAGTCCCCCGCAGTCCAAACTTCCTTGCATAGTAGTCAAACAAGTGGGGATCATTCATTGAACTATATTGTGGCAACACATCAACACAACCATTTCTATACCTATGACCACTCAAGCCAGCACTTAAGGTTCGAGCTACAAAAACAGAATAAATAAAAGGCATTTTATAGCAAGTATATAAGACAATGTCTTCATGTTATTATACAGGTTACAAGTTTAGGATAATATAGCAGCATCTTTACATTCGATGATTTTTTGTATCTGGATTACATAATGATAGTAAATGGGATTTTTTTAAAGGATTACGAGGACAAATCCCAGAGTTTCCTTAATCTCTCTTCTGCTATTTTTTTCAATTGTTGGTATTATTACTGCATCTAGAAAATGGCTAGGTAATGGAAATTAAGAAATATTGAAGAGTAGTTGAAGTGATAAGGAATTCTCACACCCTATTTTGTCTTTCTAGCTATAATATCCTCTTTCTTGTAGAAGAAATTGGATTCTGTAGGTACAGCATTTGAAGACAATAGAAAAAGTTCACCCAGAGACAATGTGGGTGAAGTAATATCTTTTACTAGACCAACTTCTGTTGATGAGACAAGATTTCCAGCCACACACAGCTCCTCCTCAGCTAAAGAATTCCATGTGGCTCGAAAGTTTGTCCCTCTCACCAACAGAAGTTTGTCCAATAAAATATATTACCTCACCTGCCTTGTCTCTCCAATATCTTGGGACTGACATGCTACAACAACACTGCATACAAAAATTCTTCCAGACCTTTAACATGAGAATGAATATGTTCACTTTTCCTCAGAAATTAATTCTTCTCCTCATGATAAAGAGGAAGCTTCCTATTCATAGAACTAATTAATTTCGGATGCCAAAGCTCAATAGCAACCTCAATGAAAATTTCCACTATATATACTAAATATATACAAACTGCAAAGGGCCTGGTTCCCCAATGGAACTGAATGTATTTAGCACTTCTCAAGACTGAACTCTAACCATACACATGATAAAGACTTTAAAGATGTTTGATAAATGTTTTAAAAAGCAAAAATCATAGAAATCAAAAGTAATAGCAAAATCAGGGGAGAATATATGTACATGTCTCAGTCAGCCTGCTTTTTGCAACAACAGCTCAGAACTAGCTAACACCATGTTTGAGAATTCATTGCTAAAGGAATTTCTAAATAATGCAAAAGGATTAACTGGTAAACTGGCTTTACAGTCCGGAGAGAATAGTAATTTTTGATCTACTTCAGAAGTTCTCGGCTTATAGGCAGGGATCCACCTTCCTATCGCTACGCACAGTGGGACCCAATCATTTGCATAAGGCTTCTATGGTATTAAAGTGATAGGCACAGTACAAAAACCTGGGTAGAATAAAATAAGTACAGCTCATGAACCACCTCCTGTTGCAAGCCTCTAGTCTTCTAAGGACTTGCTCCATTATCATTGCACCATTTTCTATAGCAACTCCACAAAAATGCCATGAAAATATGACACACAGGATTCCGGGGCACACTGAAGGCAAAGCAATTGCAACTGACTGAAAGTGTGCATAGTATTAAAACGTCTGAGAACCCATGACCTACTGTACTGCTTCAGAAATGTGGCCATTTGGTACAACGTCTTCTGAAATCCTTCTGTACACATTTCTCTTAGTCAGGTACATGTCACAGATAGTGATGTCAGCAGGATTTAATAACAGGCACATTGAAACCCACAGTCAAAATCTGCTCCTTTTACAAAGATTTTCAGTAGATTTAATTCTTAACATCTCATTCAAATTATCCCAGCCAAGGAATCACCAGATCACTACATGTTCTTACTGTGTCAACTGAAACAGAAATATTTTCTTACCTGCAAAAGGTGCTTTTCTGCTCAGCACAGATTCAACAGGCCTGTGATTCAAGGTTACCCTATATCTCCGGAGAGACTTAGTCCAAGCAACTGATTTGTTGCGTGGGTCATTCCAAAGAGGTTTGTCCCGCAGAGGTGAAATATCTCGGAACTGGAATCCTAATCAGAATCAAATAGTCACCAGTAATGTTGTGTCACAACTTCTAAAAGTGACAGATGACAAAGAGTTTATAATCGAAAAAACATTGTGGGCTTTGTGAAAGAGGTGAGTCCGTCAGCAAGACGTGTATGTACAGAGGGTATGCCTTGATGAGCTAGGACTGGAGGGTATTGTGTGTGTAACGCACACATCAGTGTGGGTTAAATGTCCCCCTCTGTGCCCAATCCACATAAGATATGAGTCTGACAGAGCCCCCAGCTACAGGGCCCAGCTCTTCAGCTAAAGCTGTCAAGACTCGCATGTTCAGCTTTGAGGGTTCCCCAGTTCAGTCCCTGATATACTAGCTGCAATCTTGGCCAACACAAACTGGGCCATGTGTAACCCAGCCTTACACAGTGTGGCTCTCTCCTCCCTTGTAATCACCAGTGCATGACAGCCTTTATGTTAACAGACCTAGGGCTTTTAGCACAGGCAGTAGAAGCTCAGGTTTTTAGATTCAGAGGTCCCAGGTGTTGTTAAGTACTGAAGGCTGGAAAGTCACTGCCTCGGAAATACTGGTCAGGCTTCTCTGTGCTTCTATTCCGTGGACTAGCTGATCATGCTAATTCAGCAGACTCCGTTGTTACTCATAAAGAACTACCAGAGTTGTGGTGCAGTGACAAAGGCACTCAACCCGGTTTACTGCCCTCAAGGCGCAGTCTTAGCGCCCTGACTCTGTGGTTACAGGTACAACTAACACATGAGTGCCCAGTGGCAAGGAGTGTCTCAGTCAGCAGCAGGAGTCTCTGCTAAGCTACACAAAGGATTGAGGTGAGGTACCCTGACATTTGTAGACTGAGACAAACAATGGGGACACACAGCTTACGTACCACCTTATGTATATCAAGACATTTGTTTGTTACCTTCCTTGTTCTTGATATCTTGGACAAAAAATCCCTATTCATTGTTGTCAAACCATCTTATCTTGTACTAGATTGGGGTGCATCTCTACAAACTTTCTGAAATATACTTAACTACCCTTATAGTTACCTAAGCAGAATCTGAATGAGCTCTCCCCTGACATCTAGTGGTGAGCTGTGGAAAAGGACTTCAGGAGCTGATCTTGATTGCATGGGCACACCCACGCTGCCCAGGCTCAGTATGATGGGATTGCTTGCCCAAATTATCACTTTTGGCTGGTGTGGAATCCCCAGTCTCCTTGTTATTGGGGCAGGAGTAATAAAAGGTTGTTATCCTTGTTGTGTGAATCGAGGGCAGCAGAACTCTACTTGGCATTTCCTGATTGAGGGACTCACTCTCAACTAAACGGCACTCGGTAGGCAGGGGACATGGGTTCCAAAACCCAGTGAATTGAGAGAGGGTGGTGATAAGTACTTGTACCTGGTGGTGTGAGTATTGCCTAAAGTCTTAGGCACAATTTGACCCTTCTGCTCTCCACTGTGTAATAGAAGAGCTAACTTAGATTCAATTGAGAGTCGTCTTATACCCTGCAGAACTGAAATCTCTGAAACCTAGGTGTAAGTTTTAGACCTGCTCTGGGACAGTGTATCTGATGCAAGAGTCTGTGCAGCAGCGGTTAGGCTCCCCCACTAACAGCTGAAATCACTCAGAACTGAAATCACTGAGAGCTGTGTTAAGTGGGAGGGCCTGAAGACATTTTGGCATGGCCAGCAGGGTGGCTGGCTGCGAGGCGTGGTGGGTGGCCAGCAGGGTAGTGGGCAGAGAGTGCCAGAGCAGAGCCACAGAGAGAGGAGCGGCAAGTGAGTGCCTGAGCAGCAGAGTGAGTAAGATGCTTCCTTACCACCACCCCTGCATCCACCCGGGATGGGAGGTGAACTCTGCAGATGCACCTCTGAACTCTGGGTCTGTACTGTCCAAGGACAGCAACTGTGAGTGTGGTGCAGAGAAGGGTCAGGCACCTTAAAAGGACTTTTGGGTTGCTGGATGTAATAATCTCAGGGGAAAAGGACACTGCCCAACTTACTTGGTGGTGGGTCTTTTGCTCGGGGTTTATGTTTATAAACCTTGTTTGCAGTGTTTCCTTAAATCAATGCCACATTATTTCTCTCCTTTTATTAAAAGTTTTCAGCTACACTCAGGCTCTGTGCCTGCAAGAAAGGATTTATTGTCTCTTAGAGGCACCCAGAGGGTGATGTATAATTGTCCCAGGTCACTGGGTGAGGACTCAAGCTGGTTTTGTGTTGTATTGTTGAAAAGGAACCCAGAGATACTGAACCCAGCCCTTGCTGCTGCCAGCTCTGACAGGCAGAAAAGTTACAGTTAAAAAATGTTTCCTAATATCTAACAAAAATGTCTCTTGCTGCCGATTAAATTGGTTACTACTTCTCCTACTTTCCGTGGACATGGACATGGAGAACAACTGCTGACTGTCCTCTTTGTAACAACCTTTAACATATTTGAAGTCTGTTATCAGGTCCCCCCACAGTCTTCTTTTCTCAAGACTAAACATGCCCAGTTTTCTTTAACCTTTCCTCATAGGTCTGGTTTCCTAAACCTTGTATCGCTCCTCATGAAAAAGTCTCATTGCAGCACAATCACCCTTCCTCTACATAATGACAACACCACAGACCTCCCAGTATCACTACAGCACCTAGCCATGCTCACCACAAATTGCTTCCTTGTGGTACATTTCAACTTTAAAAACCTAGTGAACTTAATTATATTTTGGGCTTGACCCTACCCTCGGCAATGCAGGAGAGCTAAGTGCCCACTTAGTTCAAACTGCTGATTTTTTTTACTGTTAAATAGGCTTGTTATTTTCATCCTTGACTACTTTAAGAAAAAGGTTTGAGCATCAAGGAAGGGGAATGGAAGTCAGGACTCCTGGGCAACGTTCCCTCTAAATTTTCTTTGTAATGAGCGGGATACAAACTCCAATGGGCAGTACATTTTTGTCTTCAGGCAAGCCTACAGGTTTATTTTTTTAAGACTTCTTACACTGATCTAACTACATATATGCACTCAGAAGGAAAGTATTTATACGACAACACACTGAAACTATAATGACCAAACTAAAACGAAATTTTTAATGTATCATCTTTTAGTTTAAAGGTCCTCTTGTTCTTGTATTATTGAAAAAGATAAATAGGAGCACCCACTGTATGGATGTATACTCTTATTTTGCACACCACTATTATATCTCCTCAGACTCCTCTCCTCTCTCAACTAAACAGATCCAATCTTTTCATGTCACCTCATACAGAAGTCTCGCCACTCCTCCAGACATTTTCCATCTCCTATTTCTAAACTCCTACTTTGGTTATAACTTTTTTGAGCCAGAACTGAACACAGTATTCTAAGCAAGGGCACACCACTGATTTATATGACAGCATTCTAGATACAGTAAGATTAAGGCAAAATAAAATGACCATTCATCTCAATAGAAACTTGCAAGTGGCAGAGAAATAGATCTTGTGATGAGATCCTAACAGAAACACTGGTTTATATAGTTGCAAGTTTCCCAAAAGAATTAAAGCATAATCTCATAATAAGGAAACAGCAAGACATAAGAGAGAACTGCTAGGACTAGCGATGATCAAACTCATACGTCCATGTATTATTTATTAATTGTCTCTCTCCAGGCTGGGTGGGGAAGACTCACAGGGGTTCAAAGACCTACAATGCAGTTGTAGGGATGCGCAACCCCTTAAGCAGCAACAAGGGTGAGCCAGGTAGCAACGGCTGTGTGCCTGCTATAGCTACTCTACAGACCAAGGCCTCTTTCCCCGGAGCTGGGGCCACAGCCCTCCCTTCTTGCCAGGCCATTAAATGCACAGGAGCACCTCCCTTTCCCCCTGTGAACTCCTACACCCACCCCTACCAGGAACCTCTGCCTTCCCCACTCCGCTCATTTCTCAGGTCTGACATGTGACATGTCCAGTAGACACAAGATCACTGCACAGCTGCACATGCAGACAGTTTACAGGGAACATTGCTCCTGAGTACCCTTTCCAGCTCTGCCACTAATATATTGTGTGCCCTTGGGAAAGTCACATAAGGCCTGATTTGCACATAGGGGTGTGCAATTGTACACAAACGCCATGACTACATACACAGATCAAGCATTTTTACATCCTTAAATGGCCATGTATGCATCTAACTGGTCATCTGCACCTGCACAATCACAATTTGAGCATGCATTCGTGGTAAATGAACGCTCTACTCAGTGTCCATTAGAAAGAGTTAGCGGTAATTCTACTTTATTTTTAACCTATATATTATGATGTTTCGATTATAGAAGGATGTTTACAGTAGAAGGGATCTGCATTTCTTGTTGTTGTATGTGTACACTTCAGAAGTTTCAAATGTGCACTGATGGAAGAACGCAACTTTAAGACTTTACCAATTGCAAATGGTATTTCCTCAGCCACAGAATAAACCAAAGAGATGCAATGAGAGCATGTAGCAGTTACTCGATCAATTCCATCACACACCCTTACCCGTGGAGGGTTGTATCCGTGGTGCAGTATGACTGGGATAGGGGTCTCTGGGTCTCATGTTCTCAAAGGCACACTGTGCAGTCTGGGGATGCAGAATCCCTGTCACTGAAGGAGAGGAGTTATAATACTGCATTTGGGTTGGCATTTTCAGTCAGTGTCCAGTTGATCACAGGCAACAAATCTTGACCGGGGCTGGGTCTTATTAAATTCCTGAAGGTTCAGTACCTCTCCTGCATTAGTGAAATGGCAAGAACAATATTCAAACCAAGTATTCACAAAGATATTTGTTTTGAAGGTTTGTAAAACAGAGGCGGGCAAACTGCGGCCCGTGGGCCACATCCAGCCCACAGGACCCTCCTGCCCAGCCCTTGAGCTCCCAGCCAGGGAGGCTAGTTCCCGGCCCCGGCCCTGCTGTCTTCCCTCCCCAGCAGCCTCAGCTTGCCATGCCGCCAGCGCTCTGGGCAGTGGGACTGCAAGCTCCTGCCAGGTAGCGTAGCAGCCTGGCTGGCTCCAGCCAGGTGGCACGGCTGCCAGTTCTCGTGCTCTGAGTGGCATGGTAAGGGGGCAAGGAACGGGGGGGTTGGATAAGGGGAATGGAGTCCTGGGGGCAGTCAGGGGACAAGGGGTGGTTGGATGGGGCAGAGGTTCTGTGGGGTGTGTGTCAGAGAATGGAGGGGAGGGGGTTGGATGGGTGTGGGAGTCCCGGGGGCCTGTCAGGGGCAGGGGTGTGAATAGGGGTCAGGGCAGTCATGGGACAGGGAGCAAGGGGGTTGGATAGGGGGTGGGGTTCCAGGGGGAAGTTAGGGGTGGGGGTCCCTGGAGGGGGGAGTTAGGGGACAAGAAGCAGGTAGGGTTGGATGGGTTAGTGGTCCTGAGGGGAGAAGTCAGGGGGTGGAAAGTGGGAGGGGGTGGATAGGGGCAGGGGCCAGGCTGTTTGGGGAGGCACAGCCTTCCCTACCTCGCCCTCCATACAGTGTTGGAACCCCAATGTGGCCTTCAGGCCAAAAGGTTTGCCCACTCCCGCTGTAAAAGAAAAACAATATACAGCCACTAAGGGAAGGAGTTATAGATGCATCCCACACCATTCGGCGGCATGTGTTGCGTGTGTTGCAGATACATCTAGCACCGCATTTTGGGCGGAAAGGGTTTAGACACACCTAGCACCATGATGGCAGAAGGGAGAGCTGCCCAAACCAGGCACCATTATTTGGAGGCAGGGAGTTGCAGAAGTACACATTACACCATGTGGGGGTTAGAGACACGGATGGCACCATTACTGGGTGGAGGTGATGCAACCTGGAACCATTACTGGGGTGGACGAAGGGATGCAGACCCATTTGGCACCTTTAGGGGTAAAAACACCTGCCAGGGAGGCGGAAGGAGGAGTGCAGATAGACTTTTCTGGTGATGGGGGAGGACCTGCCTGTCTTGAGGGGGATGGTGATGGGGTGCAGACAGTACCTGTCTTAGACAGGGAAGGGGAGGAGTGAGGGGTACAGACACACCTGCTTTAGGGGAGAAGGGAGGAGGAGGGGGTACAGAAACAGTTGTCGGGACAGGGAGTGTAGGCACATCTGTCTTGGGTGGGAGAGGAAGAGGAGGATGGAGTGCAGACACACCTGTCTCAGGGGGAAGTGGGTGCAGACACATCTGTCTTGGAAAGGGAAGGGGGGGGTCACACAGCTGTCTCAGGGAGAAGGTGTACACATACACCTGTCAGGGTGGGGGGAAGTGAGGGGTTGCAGACACACCTGTCGGGGGGAGGGTATAGACACACCTGTCAGAGGTGGGTCACACACACACCTGTCCTGGGGAGGGATACAGACACACCTGTCAGAGGGGGATGGTCACACACCTGTCCGGGGGGAGGGGTACAGACACACCTATCTGGGGGGGGTCACATGCCTATGGGGGGAGTACAGACATACTGTCACACGGAAGTACAGACACATCTGTCTGGGGGGTCACACGCCTGTCGGTGGCAGGGGTACAGACACACCTGTCTCAGGAGGGGGGGGGTCACACGCCTGTCCGGAGGGGTACAGACACATCTGTCTCGGGGGGGGGTCACACGCCTGTCTGGGAGGGGGATACAGACACACCTGTCTCGGGAGGGGGGGTCACACGCCTGTCCGGGGGGTCACACGCCTGTCCTGGGGGGAGGGGTACAGACACACCTGTCTTGGGAGGGGGGGGGTCACACACTTGTCTCGGGAGGGGTACAGACACACTTGTCTCGGAAGGGGGGGTCACAGTCTGTCCTGGGGGGAGGGGTACAGACACACCTGTCTCAGGAAGGGGGTCACACACCTGTCTCAGGAGGGGGGTACAGACACACGCCTGTCTCGAGAGGGGGTACAGACATACCTGTCTCGGGAGGAGTGGTCACACACCTGTCAGGGGGAGGGGTACAGACACAC